>NC_081352.1:54838365-54943667 GCF_029784015.1 Lycium ferocissimum
GCTCCAAGTCCTAATGTATGTTTTGCCGATGTATGTATATGTAAGGATGCTAAGTTATGACAAAGACATGATATGATGCTACCCAAACTCTATTGATGTTGATTATTATATACACTCACCTTATGCTTGTTCTTTCAAGGTGAGGCAGAATGCTTACGAATGCTCCATAATGAAATCGGGGGTCTACCACCTTATGTCACCCCGATAAAGTATGATTATCTATGAGTCTCTGTGCATGTATTATGATGAGTTATGATAAGCATATTATGATGAGTATACTATGATGAACATATTATAATGAGCATGTTTTAATGAGCATACGATGATATCACACCGCGCCTATACGGCCGGGGCAAATCCGCGCGGCGGCGGTATACATCATGGCCAAATGGCATGGGCAGCGCCACTAGTGGATGGCATGAGATGGTACCCCGGACGCGGGAGGCCTGGACGCGGGCTAATATTATTGATTAGCACACCGTACCTGTATGGTCGGGCAGTTTATACATTTATGCATATATAACATGGTGATGATTATGAGAGTAAGTCCGCATGTACTATTTCTTTCATGATTCGGTTTCGATTCTGTGTTTCTCCTCATTTGATGTCTCCTTTATTTCATTGATGACTTATTATTGTTTATGCCTTACATACTCAGTACATTGTTCGTACTGACGTCCGTTTTCTTTGGACGCTGTGTTCATGCCCACAGGTAGACAGGGAGACGTTGCAGATCCATAGGAGCTATCAGCAGATTACCGGAGCCCTCCCCTATTCCGGAGGTGCTATTTTGGAGGCAGTATTTTGTGTATAAATATTTGGGTACGACGGGGTCCTGTCCCGTCCATATGTCTAGTGCTCTAGTAGAGGCTCGTAGATACGCAGTGTGGGTAGTATGGTCCCATAGTCTTCATGTATGTATGTATATATATATATATATATATATATATATATATATATATATTATTTTGCTAGCCGAAGGGCTTATGTTTATAAAAGCAAGCATGTTTCAAATGTTAATAGTTTTCTATGATTATGAGCATAAGATATGAATGAGAGCAGATGAGTAGCAGGATGGGTGGTGTTCGGTGGTTAGCCCCGGGTACCAGTCACGACCCTAGTCGGGTCGTGACAGTTCTAGAGAGCTCTTGAGTTATGGAGAAGAATTGAGAAGATGGGAAATGAAATTAATGAACTTTGGTCCCCTTTTTAATAACTTAAAATCTGACCCGCTGGAAAAATATACAGACACTTATATGGTCCGTATAAACTTATACGGTCTGTATAAGTGACCGTGAAATCACCCCATCAACATCTCGATTCTGTGACCATTATACGGCACATTATACGGTCCGTAAAATTTTATACGGTCCGTATAAGTGAACGCATAATCCCATCAGTGATGGACCTTCTCTTTGACGGTTATACGGACCATTATACAGACCGTATAATTGGTCGTATAATCTATCTTTTCTCCGATTTTGTTCTCGTCACTTCGTTTGATCTCAAATCCCTATGGAACCTTCTTAGCACTTGTTTAACACTTCATTAACAATCTAAGGGACATTATAACTCTTCTCCAAGACCTCATTAAGTCACCATTAACTGGTTACTCGAAATTTTTCCCCGGTACATAACATATACCTTGCCTTTCTTAACAACTTCCACCTCCTACCCCGAATGTCTTTGAAATCTCAATTGGAATCATCAAATGTTATTTCCTACTTACCAAGACATCGAATACCTCGTGCCCTTCGTTAGTCTATTCACTGTATGCTAACGGAAAATTTTTGAGGTGTAACAATGACTGAGTAAAAGATGACAGGAGACAAATATGATAATCACGGAATACCAAAGCATCTATACCTTACGAAATGAGTCATGCATATATATATATATATATTTAATAAACCGTACACGGCCCATTATGGGACTTGGTGAATGAAGTCATATACCGTACCCGACCCTCTAGTGAGGGACTCGGTGAAATTATCATTTATATACCGAACCCGGCCCTCTAGTGAGGGACTCGGTGAAATAATCATATATATATCGTACCCTGCCCTCTTGTGAGGGACTCGGTGAAATAATCATATATATACTGTACACGGCCCTCTAGTGAGGGACTCGGTGAAATAATCATGTATATACCGCACCCGGCCCTCTAGTGAGGGACTCAGTGAACAATGCAATGAAACTGTGCATGAATACGTACCCGGCCCGGGACTCGGTGAAATGATGTAATAATGTTATGCATGAATAAAATATCAGAAGCAACCATATACAAACTAAATCATCATCTGAGACTCAATAGAATAATTAGAATGAACCAACACTTAAGAATCAAAGACAACTATCATGTCAAGTACCACTGAGAACTAGAATTCATTGGAGTCAAGTATGTTCGTCATTCGCCCTTTTTATGTAATTCATGCCAAAAAAAAGGGTAACTTTACATACCTGCTCACTCTCCAATTATCTACACCTATTCGTCCGAGCTCGTAAGTCTACATTTAAAAGGATTCACACTATCGTTAGACTCATCATAGTATACTCGTGTTAAGCTTTCAAGTTAAACTGTTCTATATCCTGCCGAAAATCGGGCAGCATCTCCCCTGCTTATATGCCTAGCCCGAAACCTCAATTCAGCAACCAACAACAACAACAATGATACCAACATCAATAACATCATTTCTAACACCAATATATACCATAAAATAGCCCACACGTTGTTTTCCAACTTCCATAACTAACCCACTTACTATACAATTATTTAACCACTCTATCTTCGTGAATGAATCGGTATTAGCGTAAATAGAAAGAGATCCATCTTTGTCACGACCCAAACCGATGAGCCGTGACGGGAGTCTGACCTCTAGCGACCAAATACCCCTAAACACTTATCTGAAACATGCTGAACATCCATAGCCCATAAATGGCACAAACTAATCTCATAAAACTATCCGAACTACGCTACAATCTGCATATATATACATAACATGCGGAAGAACAGTGCAAGCCAGCTAGGCTGCTATATATACTGTACACAAAAGAATATAAGCCGACAAGGCTACATCGTCTGACTACTACATACAACTATCAACAGACCTCTACTGGAATAAAGCTGTCGAAAGGACGGGACAGGGCCCCGTCGTACCCATCTATATACATCTTAAAAGAATAGCCTACCAAAATAGACTGCAACTCCGAATCAAATGGAGTGCACTGATCGCTGCTGGATAAGGGCCCTACTAAGCTGGACCACCACCCTGTCTACCTGTATTTGCGGGCATGACCGCAGCCCCCCGAGCAACGGTGAGTCAGTACGGATAATGTACTGAATATGTAAGGCATAGAGACAACATGTATATATGTATAAAAATCATGAATAAAATCTGAACTCATAAGCTGGAATGACTATACGCATGAACTGTATGAACTAATATCTGTCGTACGGGGGCAACAACTCGTATGTCGGGAAGTATGGACATACATATATATAACTAGTAGGTACACACTTCATTATCACATCACAGGCCACACCTTCACCCCCTGTCAAGTGTGCCTTCTCGTACGTATACTCTCCCAACAAGATAGGCCACTCATGGACCACTCATAGGCTACACCTTCACCCCGTCAGGTGTACCTTTCACATATAGAACGTAATATCATAGGTCACACCTTCACCCCTTCGTGAAGTGTGCCTTTCTGTACCACGAGAGCGAAAGTGAAAGCATAGTACAAGTAACCGAACAACGAGGATTCTCGAATAATATAATGACAATTTGCCTCTTCATGGGCCTTACTAAACTAATACTACTAGGGCAAAGAAATCATAAGATTCGTATATGGGGAAAATACCATAGTCAGTACGGGAACATATTGCATTTCCTCTTAGTACTTATAAGAATAGAGTAATATGGAAACTCTTACCGTTTATCGGTTCATATCATAGGATCGTACCAAAAAAGAAGGAATAACCTTAACATACCTTGCCGTATATCAAATCGCCCAACTTCTACTTCTTGAACTTGTAAATCTACAATTAAGATAACATAAGCCTTAATTAGGCTACTTGCTTTGCTTACTAATCATCCCCAAGCACGTATAAAGCTTAACGAATCATAGATGACCATCTCCTTTATAAGCTTACAATGATCGCGCCTATATATACCCAATTACACGTAAATACATCCCTAATCATTTCTTTGAAATAGTCTCATGCCACTACTGTTATACCCCGCGTTTTCAGAGCATGAGTTTGACATGTACCTCATCGTATTAATGGGATGTTTTGAAAGGCACAAGCCATGGAGAGTCCTAACAACGAAAAAAGGGGTGAATTACGATCTCGTAAGTCGTAATCGGAAAGAATTTTTGAAACACGGGAACATGGCCATTATTAGTGTAATAAGTGATAAATATCATGTATGGAGAATTTCGGAATATTTCGGGATTGAGCAAATTGAAGAAGAAAATAAGTTCGACGAAAATTTGAGAAACGCGGGACGATTTTAGTCAACTTTGGACGTATATCTCATAGTATATGTGGAGTTTTAAGGTGTTTCAAAATCCTAAAATGAAGTTCGTCGAGTCTAGTTTGTAATGCAGCAAACCGTTCATTGATAGGACATCGGAGTAGAGAATTATAGACGTTACAAACTGGCCCATCGACGCGGAAACGGCATTCCGCGATGCCGCATTTCTGATGCGCTTTCTGATCTTGTTGCTACGGAAAACCGACTTGACATTCCGTTTTAAGGGACGAAACCTTTTTTCAGCAAAAAAAGTTCCAAAATTTCCGAAAGAAAATTCAGCCCCTCTCCCTTCCTTTCTACATAATTAAATTGAGGGATTTTATGGCTAATTGAAGGAAAAAGATGGAGATCACAACGACCATGGCAACCCACGGCCATGGCTGTTTTTGAAAGGGTTACATGTTGGCTTTAAGAGCTTGGCTTCTAAGGTAAGATTCCATTCCTTTTCCATGTTTTGAAAATGATTAATCTTGGTATGTAATTGGTGGATGTGGAATTGAATGCAAAAATTGTATGGGTTGATGTTGAAGCTTGTTTGGGCGCGGGGGGGGGGGGGGGGGGCTATTTTAAGCTAGAAGTGGTAGAGCAAATTTTAATTAGTGTTGTGGTTGTTGTTGTCATGAATCAAATGGTGAAAGTAAAGGAATTTGATGATTAGAGATGAAGTTACATTTGTTTAGTGGGCTGTTCTTGTTGAATTGAGGATTAAGGATTGAGATAATGTGTTATGTTGTTGATCTCGTGTAATTGGTGGACTAAGTGTCATTAAAACTTGTGTTGTGTTGATTGTAATTGACGGGCTGTTTTAGAAGCTAATGTGAATCAAATATAGTTTCATGGATTTATGGAAGATAATGTTGTCAATGTGTGAATTGTTGGTATGGTTGATGAAATTGAAAGGAAGAAATGTGTTGTTGATTATTTTCTTGAACTTAGCGGATTTCGGGTGAAGTAGTATATTGTTGGATTGCTTTGAATATTATTCGGATTGTTTGAAATGTTCTTGAATCTTGTTTAAATGGTTTGGATTAGTACTTGAACGTATGAATATTGATGTTGGTTTGATCGTATGCGGTTGATTTGAATGAAAATGGAATATCGTCGAATTGTATAGAAAGGAGTTACCAATGTTAGGACTCTGTAGGATATAAGTAGTAAGAATTTAGTAACAATTCTACCCTCAAACCTGGAAGTATGTCCTCCTACGTCTAGTGAGATACAAATTTGATAACTTCTTATGAAACACTAAGGCTAATAACTGGATTGCAATGAATTGATTAGTGACTTATGATATGAATTGAAATTGATATTTGTGAATTGAGTTTGTATTGATATGATGGTAATATTAAGACGGAAGCGGCTGCCCGAAAGGGGATATCATTATTATCTTTGGAAGCGGCCATCAAAGGACTATTCGACACTTGCATGAAGTGGTCGTCAAAGGGACCAAATATTAACATGTCGGAAGCGGCATGTGTATTGGATTGCATTATTTACTTCTTTATTATTTTGAGACTTGATGTGCACATTTATGTTTCTTCCAGCGAAGGCTGCAGGTATTGAGTTAGATTATGATTTCTTCTCTCCTAGGTCAAATTATGACTATGACTTGTTACCACCTTACATACTCAGTACATTGTCCGTAATGACGTCCTTTTGCACAGGGACGCATATATTGGTTGTGCCCACGGCCCAGTTGTTTGGCATGATTTAAGTGTATAGCTAAGATGCTTGGGTGTCGGCTTGCAGGATTGACAAGTTGCACCTCATTACTTGTTGGCTGTCTTGGGTCATGTATAGATATGTATGATTATGGGTATGTCGGGGCCTTTGTATATCCCCGACTCATAATGTTCAGTTTACTTCTTAGAGACTTTTGCAAACCGTGTCCTGTGGTATGTTTGTCGAGATGTCGACAAAGTGATGTCAGTTGAGTCATTTGTGAATTTTAACAGAGTACGTATTTTAGATGATTTCAATTGGTTTAAAGTACTTATTTGATTGAAAGTTTTCATAATCGTTATAAAGATAATGATTTCTATTTGGGAAAGTTTAATGTTCTTAAAAGTTTTTGAAATGACAAGTTTTGATAGAGCGGATGTCTGAGGGTTCGCTCGACTCTGATGAGAGTCGGGTGCCCGTCATGCCCTACCATTATTACGGTGTGACAAAATGGTATCAGAGCAGTTCGTTCTGGGCGTTATCTGCAAAGTCGTGTCAGGTAGAGTCTTGTTCATGGGTGTGTTGTCGATCACACTTATGAACATGAGGCTACAGGGCATCTAGGATGGTTTCCCTTCATTCAGATCATAGATTGTACTATAAAGCTGTGTTATAGGCCTTGAATGCTTACTGCTAACTTTGAGATTTGAATTTTGATTAAGTGATTGTAAAGTGCAGCTATGATTGCGAAATTGGAATTGTTCGTAAGAAAGGTAATTTCTCTGGTGATTAATGATTGTTATTTGAGGTAAGTATTGCAGGTTAAGGATTGCAGTAAGAAAGGTATGCTTCTTATCGAATTGAGAATGCCATTGTGAAGAGCATTTGTACAAGTATGTATAGGGCGTTGTAATATGATTGTGGCCTGTAGAGGGCATATTGGTATATATTGATTGTTGCCCGCGAGGCTTGTTGGTTGAGGCTGTGGGTAGCACAAATTACGAGAGGATATAGCAAAATTTTGTTAAAATCGATTGTGCAGTATATGTATGTGTGCTCTGATCAGTAAGATACACAAGTGTAGACTGAAGAATGAAAGGTTAATAATAGTTGTAAATCGACTAAAAGGAGGGTTATAAGATGAGTTCAGAATGAGCCTGAGTGTTAGGTTGAAATTACTCGAGGATATAAAAGTGAGTCGAGGGTTAAGTTAAGTTCTCTCGAGGATTAGAAGTAAGGTTGATGAACTAAGATTAATATGATTCGAATAATGTGATAAGATTATTAGAAGAGATGATACGAGAGGTGAGTTAGTATAAAAAAAAGAGTAAGCTTAAATGAGTAAAGAATGAAACAAGGAAGAGAAAGAAACATGATAATATGTGTTTGAGGAAAGGGAGTAATGTGTCCCTCATAGAAATCAATATAACTGAAAGCATCAATGAGGTTAAGGGAAGTTAAAGCTTATGGAAGAAAGATAAGTATTGAAAAGGACTTTAGGAATTGTGAAGGGTTGAGTGATATTAGTAAGTATTGGAATTGGATACGAGTATTAGTCTTCATTTAACATTCGAGGACGAATGTTTCTAAGAGGGGACGGATGTTACACCCCAAAAAATTTTGCGTTACCAAGATTGCCGACGACTTAGTATGGGCTCAGGGGAAAGTAAAGATATGCAAGGATTAGGGATGAAGATTCTGTTATATATGTATAAGAATAACATATAGATGACATTGGAGGCCATATGGTGTAATTTGGTTAATACGTTACTTGATAAATAGCCCTTGTAACCGTAAGTTAAGGTGGGGCCCACATGTCCAAAAATTTATAAAGGGCATATGACAATTTATATAAATAGTACATGGGAAGTTGAGCAAGTTTTAAGAAGGACGCTTAAGCCAAATATGAGCATAAGCACTCCAAAAGGATGATTTAAGGATAGGTTTTCGGGTGATCTAGTTTTACGAGGCCAACACGCCATTATAAGTTTAGAATTTGGGGAAACACAAAAAAATTGAAAGTTGTAGATAATTGAAATACCTTTCCAACCATAGGTCGTGGGCCTTCACACGACATAGGGATAAAAAGTTATAGACATTTTAAGGCAGAAAGGTCAATCTTTGGGTGGTGGGCCAACCCGACTCGAGGTCGGTGGGAACACCCAAGACCCATATATAAGGGCCAAATTCGTGCAATTTCTTCACATTTAACCCCAAAAAGACCTGAAAATTTTAGATAGAGGCAAGAGAGCCCTTAGAGAGTGAAATAAAATTTTGATCAAGTTCGAGGTCCCGAATCCCGAGACTCGTGAAGAGCAAAGTGTAGTACAAGTTGTTGCCGTCGTTTTAAGCTAAAATCTGAACTTGGGGGATGTTGGTTTCGTGGTGGATGCTCATATAAGGTATGTTTAAGATGTTAATGATGTTCTTACCATGATCATTGATAGATTTGACGGGTTAGAATAGATAAAATGACTTTGAAAGTTCGGTTATCATTTTTGGATATCAAATAACTTGGGGGCTGTTTTGGTATGATTAAATGGATAGAGTTAATTGGATATTGATATAAAATGATTGTTGATATTGTTGTTGATGTTGTTGATAATTTGTTGTTCTTGAATTTAGGAGAATAAAGTGTATGAAGATATCGTATACAAAGCGTGTACTGGGCTGTTTTGGATGGAATTGTAAGATGAGTTTAGTTATATTATTGTTGTAAATTGTTAGATTTGTTGTTGTTGTTCTTGGATATTAGCTGAATTTGGAATTGTTGGGTTGGTAGTATTATAGAGGACATGCGAGTCAAATCCTAGTTAGGCGAAAGAATAAATGATTAGTTAGAATAATCTTGTTGGCCTAGTCTTAATCCCTATTGTTGATTGTATTCTAGTTGACTAAGCTCGGGAGGGGACTCGAGGATTATCTTGAGGCGTAAATAAGGTATGTAAGACAAACCTTTCTTCCTTTGGCATGATTCTTGTTGTTATTCGTTCTGTATGTACTCCATATGATTCCATTCTTAGACGAGTAAGGTCTAAATGTTTCTTGTGATGGCTTATTGATATTGTACTCCTATAATGTTCAGAGAACACCCATAAGGTGCCAAGTTGAGTTGTGTATATGGTTTTACTAATGATTTCAAAGAAATGAGTTTTATACTAAAGGAATCATAGAGTTTGATTTTCAAAACCACTCCAAAGGGGGTGTGAGATTTTACTACTTCATTTTATTTACGATTTGTGTTTACATTCCATAGTATCATCCCTTTGTATTGATATGATGTTATGGCCCGTAATTTGCACGTTTAGAAAATCCGAGGTACTTGTGAGAAATTAGCAGTAAGACTATTTTCCAAGACTATTTTAATGTACAAGTTGTTGGTGAATATTAATTGTGAACATGATTGGTATAGAATATTGTGACAGGTTAGGGGTGCAAAGAGAAATTCACAAAAGGGGTCAGGGAAATAATGTAGGCTAGGGGCGAAATGGTCATATTGAGGAAAGTCGAGGGGTAAAAATGGAAATTCACAAAATTGTTTATGGTAATATTGTGGAAAGATTAAGGGCAAAATTGGAATTGAGAAGTTGGTGGTCTTGAACAAAAAAAAAAAAAAGAGAGAAAAAGAAAAAAGAATGAAAAAGATGACAAATAAGTCATCTTTATGACAATTTTAGAAATTTCAAGAAGAAGGACATGTGTCCATTTGTCATTGGCAATTACTAAGTATATATATATATGCACTCATTCATCTTTTAACACAAGAAAGACTTGAAAAAAAAAAAAGGGGAGAAGGTAGGAGCCGTTCGGCCAAGGTGGGGTGAAATCACCCCATGAAATCTTGTCCAAAAAAATTAGTTTCTTCATGTATTCCTACTAATTCAAGGGCCCTTCAACGTGGTATAGTTGTTTGGGTCGATAAGTTATTCGTTTCGTCATGAGCACGCCTTGGTCAAGTGAAGAAGTTGAAGGAAAGAGGTAAGAATTCATCTATTTTTATGTGTTATGAAGGGTTCATTTATGTTGTAGTAAGTGAAAACGGATAGAATTCATGAAAATATGGAAGTTAGCATGGTATTGGTGTGTATGCATGTATGGCCGTGTGTATGTGTAGTGGTATAAGCAAGATGAGTTAATTTTTTGTGTAGTATTCTAGTTGTGGTTGTTGTGGACTCTACATTGGAAATGAAAGTTTGATGATTTTGGTTGAAGTTGTGAATGTTGGACATGGGCCGTGTTGTGTGTGTTGTGTGGAGATAGTGAATTAATTGTATATAGCTTGTTTGTATGTTGTTGTGATGTGTAGAAAATGAATGAAACTCATAAGGTGTTGGAGTTGAGGTTGGGCCGTGAACTAGGGGCTGTTTGGTAGGCAAGAAATGAAGCAATGTTATCTAGTATTTTGGTTGTCGTCGATATGAATTCTATGACGTAAAATGAAGTTTTAATGACCCAAGTTGGAGTCATAATCGTGTGGGCTGAATTGGACGATAATGTGGAATTGATATGGTTTCTTGAATTTATGAAAATGAAGTTGTAAACGCATGTATTGTTGACATAATTTATGAATGTAGAAGAAAGAAAGGTGTTGACAAGGTTCTTGTTAAGTTGGAATAGTTTCGGGTGGAGTAGTATATGGTTTGAAGTATTTTGAATATTGTGTGGATTGTTGAAAATGTTCTTGAATCGTGTTTGAAAGGTTTTGGATTGTTATTTGAATATGCGATCGTTGATATTAGTTTGGATATATGAAGTTGGATTGAATATGCATGATTGTCGTCGAATTATGTGGAAGTGAGTTATTAATGTTAGAATGCGGTTGGGATTGCTTATTGATATTGTTAATGTGATTGTTGGTATTGTTGTTGAATATTTGGCCGAGTTGATTTCTCGGGGATGTCCAATTTATAGGGGAAGTGCTGCCGAAATTTTTGTAGACAAAATGCTAATTTAGAATTGGATTCTTAAGTGTTATGGCTAATGGATGATGCTTAATAACAGTGTTGTAGATCGTGAAAAGTCGAGACTCAAGTTTGGATTAGTTCAGAGGGCGGCCAAGGTATGTAAAGCTCACCTCTCTTTCTTTGGCATGTCTTAGTATGCATAGGCTATGATATGATCCCCGAGGTAACTCTACTCCCGCGATCCGAGCATGTCCGCGATTCTTATTTGTTTCTTGATATCCGTATGTGTAGTGTAGTCAAATTATGGTTTCTATGCCTTTGTATGATTGAATATGAATGTGCATAAAAGATTATGTTCGTAAAAGAGTCGGAAACTACGAACGTCCGTAGCTTTCACATATGAGCTCGGATCGCTCCGAAACGCTCGTAGGAGGTTCCCTAACGTATAACATCCCCGACATTCATAGGCGGGCTCGGGCCGGTTTGGTACTTGCCCGTGGGCCCGCAAGACGTTCCGTTGTATAGTTCTAACAACTTGTTAACATAACTTAATATGGTTAATAATCTGACTTCCGAATATGATTACTCACTTATCTGTTAAGTCTGAAATGAGAAGTCGTATGTATATGATCCCGATATGTAGCTATGACGGCTAAGTTTCTAATTGACAAGTCCCGAGTAGCATTTGAAAGAAATTGGATTTGACTATGACTATGGGCTTGGTTCTTGAATAATAATCTGTTCTGATTACTTTACGGAATCCGTGTAAAAGTATAAAATAAGAATTCGTATATATGATTCTGATACGTGATTATGATGCCTAAAGTTCCATTTGATAAGTCCCGGATAATATCTGGAAGAGATTTGATTTGATTAACGCCATCGGCTTGTAAATGATAATTTGGCTGATTATTCTGTTAAGTTTGTGTAAATGTATGAAGTGAGAATCCGTATACATATGATTTTGATACGTATCTCTGATTGCTAAATTATATTTGATATATTCCGCATAACATTCGAAAGAAACCTGATTTGGCTATTGCTTGGATTCTGGAATGATAGTCTGTTTTGATTGTTCTGTTAAGTCTGTGTATATGTTTGGAGATGCGTATAGATCACCCGATTCTGCTCGTGCACATGTTTGTTATTCCCTTCGCCGAGTCCCGGGCCGGTACTATCGTGCGCACAATGCGAAGTATGATGAGCTTCCGAAGTATGATGAGCGACTATTATTATGGCGTTATGATGTGTCCGGTACGCCGAGCCCCTTTTGGCCGGGTACCGTGGTTATATGATATGATGTGTGACGGAGATGCAGGAGATCTGAAAACTTCTGAAGTATGATGAGTTGTGGCGCCCAAGGAGAGGGCGACCACGTTCCGTCCGTCGGTCCGTTATGGCCGCATAAGGTATGGTATGATAATCGATGATCCGATGACATGTTGACTTGATAATGTGATGATCGATAATATAATGAATACGTTCGATGATGCGATAATCTGATAATGTGACAATCTGATGATATGATAATCTGATGCTATGATAATCTGATGACCTGATAATCTGATGATACGATAATATGATTCTGTCCGATGTGATGATATGATAGTCTGATGATTCTGTTACCGAGTCCCTCACTGGAGGGCCGGGACACGTTATGTGTTACATATATATATATATATATATTCAGAAATACGATCTGTTTGTTTCGGAGCCGGTGGTGGGGCAAACCCAATGGTGGGGCAAACCCAGTGGCGAGGCAAAATTCCGCACTGGTTTAGGCGAATCCCACATTGGTTTAGGCGAATCCCACATTGGTTTAGGCGAATCCCACATCGGTTAATGTCAGCTATTATGATATGATTTATTTTCTCTATATGTGAGACAAAAATGTTTTCAAAAATAAAGAAGAGGAAGAAACTCAGCCTTCTGATATTCTGATTACTAAATCTGTTTTCTGTACTTCACATATGATTTCCGAATTGACATGACTATGATATGTTTTGCTCATCGGCATATGTATATACATGATAAGTGTTACACAGGCAAGTTATGACTCCCCGGTTCCTATACTTGTTTTCTGTGGGTTTTCATTTCGGTTATGATTTTGTTAATGGATTTTCTGCTTTACATACTCAGTACATATTCCGTACTGACCCCTTTCTTCGGGGGCTGCGTTCATGCCGCGCAGGTACACCTGTGTGAGTGAAGACATTAGCGAAGATGTTCCAGCGGGATTGGCGAGCTCCATTTCCTCCGGAGTGCTGCCGAGTCAGTATATATGTGTGTTATAGTATCTGATTATGTTAGAGACTTTGCAAACAGAGTCATGTGTATAAGATGTCCGTTGTGAGCGGCTCCATAAGCCGTAGTATTGTTATATGTGGTTTTACAGATTTTGTACGATTACAAGTTTTGTCTAATTTGAAAAAGATATAAAGTATGTTTGTTTTTCGAAAATTTTCATTATGCAGTTATGATCTGGTTAAGGGCCCATTATGACTACGAGTATTATGATAGTCAGAGGGTTCGCTCGGCCCTAAGTAAGGGTCGGGTGCCCATCACACCCTACCGGATTAAGGGTGTGACAGCAATTATAGACTGGAGAGTTGCCTTTCAACTTATGGCACTACCTGCAAGTGTAAATATGTAGCCCGTTGTTGATCTCCTTCTATCAAGATCACCTGCAAAATCAGAATCCACATAACCAAGGATCGAGAAGCCTTCATTTCTCATCCTACAAAAAGTTAAACCAACATTCGAATAACCTTTAAGATAGCTCAATATCCACTTAATTGCTTCCCAGTGTTTCTTACTCGGATTAGACATGAATCGACTTACCACACTCACTGCTTGAGTAATATCAGGCCGAGTGCAAACCATAGCATACATAATGCTACCAACTGCACTAGAATAAGGAACTTTTGATATGTACTCCACCTCTTCCTTTGATTGCGGTGCCATCAAAGAAGAAAGTCTGAAATGTTGTGCTAATGGTAAAGTAACAGGTTTATATTTATTCATGCCAAACCTCCGAACCACCTTCTCAATATACTTTTTCTGTGAGAGATGTACCTCACCGTTCTTTCTGTGAATCTCCATTTCAAGGATTTTCTTTGCTTCACCTAAATATTTCTTGTCAAACTCCTTACTTAGGAATTTCTTCAAATCATTTATCTTTGTCAAACTATTAGCAGCAATAAGCATATCATCAACATATAACAGTAAATAAAATATTTGAATTACCAGATACCATCATGTGATACATGCAGCTATCAAATGCACTTCTTGAGAAACCTTTAGTAATCATGAACACATCAAATCTCTTGTACCACTGTCGTGGTGATTGTTTCAAACCATACAAAGATTTCTTCAATTGATAAACCTGGTCTTCTTTTCCTTCAATAAGGAAACCTTCGGGTTGATTCATGAAGATCACCTCTTCAAGTTCACCATGTAAAAGTGCAGTCTTCACATCAAGCTGATGAAGCTTCAAGTCATAATGGGCAACCAAAGCTAGTAACAAACGAATTGAGCTATGCTTCACGACTGGTGAGAAAATCTCTTTGTAGTCGATTCTCCTTCTGACAAAAGCCCTTAACAACCAATCTCACTTTGTATCTAGCATCTTCTACACCCAAAATGCCATCCTTTTTTCTGAAGACCCATTTGCAACCAACAGTTCTCTTTCCCTTTGGTAGACTCACCAAATCTCATGTCTGGTTCTTATGTAGAGACTCCATGTCTTCGGTCATGGCTAAATGCCATTGATCAGCTTCACCACACATAGTATCTTTTGTATAGCTTGAGGGTTTCAGTTCCTTTATTTCCTCCTCGGCAATAGCTAATGCATAGGCAACAAGATTAGCTTGCGAATGCTGAGATAATGTTTTGGATTAGGCTTCAGAGTTCGTTTGTCCTTTCCAGTAGCTATACTATATGGTTCACCTTCTCTCTCTCTCTCCGTGTGAGCTTTTTCATTATCTGACTCCACCTGAGTCGCTTGATCCTCTTGCTCGGTGAGTTTCACATTTTCCTCTACCATTTCTGTTGTAAGAACTTTCTGTCCTGCAAACTAAATAGAAGTCTTTCCAGGATCAAGCATAGAGGTCTCATTAAAAGTAACATCTCTATTGGTTACAAACTTAAGAGGATCTAAAATCCATATTCTATATCCTTTTACCTCTTCAGCTTCGAACTCTAGGTTCTAGTTTTACATCACTTACATGATAATATGCGGGACATCCAAAGATTCTTAAGTACGAGTAATCAGACAGTTTACCTGACCATACCTCATTTGGAGTTTTGAAGTCAATCGTCAATGCTGGAGAACGATTAACCACATAACAAGCAATATTTACTGCTTCAGCCCATAACGCACCTTGGCATTAGAAAGCGTACATTGTGCTTTCTCAAGAAGAGTGCATGTTATATCCCGTATTTTTGTACGTTGGATTATTCGTAAGCGAATCAACATAAGTTCAAGGACAAGATTATTTTTGAGATATGAGACAAGGACCTTTTAATCCCGATTTTAATAATGCACGGTTGCTTATTAATTACAATTAGTGTAGAGATATTAGTGAATTGGGATTAATTAACTATGATAGATTATTAAGTGGGGATTAATGATTAATTAAGCCTAATTAGATTACTAAGTGGGCCCCACTACAACATAATAATTAATTTGATTGGTCCATGGAAAATGGGACACATGCAAGTTTAGTGGGGCACATGTCAACAAGGTAGGCCATATATATATATTATGGTAATGACTCATTAGAATACATTCATCATCACGTTTCATTGAGAGCTCTCATTAAAACAGCCATGGCTACCTTGAAGCTCACATGGCTAGAGCTCCAAAATTTTGAAAAGAAGGGAATTATAATTCCATAAAAAGTGTTCTAAACGTTCAAGGAGGCAGCAACATTAGGATTTAAATTGAGGAAGAAGAAGTGGTGCAATTGGTGCAAGTAATTGTAGGATCTGTCCTAACTAATTTGAGGTAAGATTTCTTCTTCTTGTAATGTAATTGGAGTTAATGATGTTGTAATGGAGAGATTAATTTGTATTAAGTGGAATTGGAAGTAAGAAAATTGCATGATTTCGTTGGTATTGTAAGTGGGCGAATTGGAGTTGTTCCAATTAGATTGGGTTTGATTGTTGTTGTTGTTATTGTTGTTATGGATTATGTGTTAAAAGTGAAGGAATCATGATAATTAAATTTGTAGTTGTTTATATGGAATTGTTGAGATATGAATTGGATTAGATGTTGAGGTTGTTGGGTTGTTTTGTTGATGAGATTTTTGGGAGATATAATTATGTATTGTGTTGTGTATAGTTGGTTCATTGTTGTTATTGTTTATTGTAATTAGGGGTTGTTTGGGGCTTGTTGTTAAGAGAAGGATTAAAAGTGTGGTTATAATTATGTATTTGTGTTGTTATAGTTGATGGGAAAGTTTAAATCATGCTAAAACTATCGTATTTAGGTTATTTTGATGATGTGTTTTGGGTATAGAACTTGTTGGATATTAAGATAGTTTTGGTATGTAATTGGTTGTTATGTAATTATTGTTAAATATGCCTCATAGTCGTTATGTTGAAGAATTTGAAGTGTATATGTGTGTGCGGTGTATATGGGCTGTTTCGGGTTGTATTCTTGGATCTTGTTTTGACTGAGTTCTTGATGTAGTAACTTGGACGTGTCATTGTTGATGTTATTGTCGTTGTTGTTAGTTGACTTGATGTGTGGGAAGTTGTTAATATATTAAGGGAAATGCCTGTCCTAATTTTCTAGAAATTTACTAACCAAATACGTTTTAAGCCTTACCGATAGCTTAACCATAGTTCTTAACGTATTTTAATATAGGTTGCATACTAATTGTGGAAAGTATACGTATTGAATCACGGATAAGCGTCAAAGGTATGTAAAGCTATCCCTTCTTTCTTTTGGCATGATCTATGTGAGACAAACAGACGACGAATGTATAAACTCCAAAGAAGCTCCTATTCTTAGAGACACTAGGATGGCTAATGTTCTTGATTTCCAGAAGCTATTTCATTATGTCTTGATACGTGTCTATGATTCTAGAAGTCCTATTTGATATAATCCCATAGTGACATTCGAGGGTACTTGACATGATTGTTGTCTTTGATTCTCAAGTGTTAGTTCATTCTACTTATTCTATTGAGTCTCGATGATGATTTAGTTTGCATATGGTTGCTCACTACTCGCTCGTCATGCATCGTTAATTATATCTTTCACCGAGTCCGGGCCGGATATGTTTTCGTGCACGTTTCACCGCATTGTTCACCGAGTCCCTCACTAGATGTATATATATATATATATATATATATATATATATATATATATATATATATATATGGCACCGAGTCCCATGATGGGTCGGGCATGGTATATATGTATATGACTTTATTCACCGAGTCCATAATGGGCCGGATATGGTATATGATATAGCTATGCATGATTTTCATTTCATAAGGCACAAGTGTGTATTGGTATCTTTGATTGTCATACTTTCCTCCCGTAATCTTTTATTCGATCATGATCTTCTTTATTGTATTTCATGCTTTATATACTCGGTACATATCTCGTACCGACCCCCTTTCTTCGGGCTGCGTTTCATCATGCCCGCAGGTACGGATACTCGATTTGGTGATCCTCCAAACCCTAGGACTTCGCTCGGCTTGTTTGGAGAGCTCCATTGTTCCGAGCCTAGCTTATTTTGGTACAGATCTTTTGATGTAGACTTATGCATATCCAGGGGTACGGCGGGGCCCTGTCCCGTCATATTTCACTATTGATACTCTTAGAGGTCTGTAGACATATGTGTGGGTTGTATATAGGTGTTGTTCAGCTGTGTCAATATGGCTTGTCTTGGATGTTCCCGTATATAGTGACAGCCATGTCGGCTTGCGTATTATGTTATGTTTTGAATAGCTGTGACTCCTCAGGAGATGAGTTTATTATGATCTATAGCGTTCTGAATCTTAATGTCTTGTTTTGCAAGCTTCCATATTGTCCTTAGTTTCGGTTTGACTATATCTAACAGGTTCGTATACGAGTGTCCAGCTCGGGCACTAGTCACGGCCTCATGGGGTTGGGTCGTGACAAAAGTGGTATCGAGCAGTTCATCCTCGGAGTGTCTACAGACCGTGTCTAGTAGAGTCTTGTTTATCGGTGTGTTGTGCACCACATCTATAAACCAGGAAGCTACAGGACATTTAGGATGTTACCTTTCTTTCATATCTAAGATCGTGCGATAGAGCCAAGCCATAGGAAATGAGATTCCTTATACTAACCCTTGATTTCAGCAGAAGAACGGCATCGACAGAAGAAAGTGACTGATGATATTGGAAGTTACAAAGTACACAGGTAAGCAACGGTACGAAAGATGCATGTCGGGTAAGGTAAGAATATTGAAGTATGATTGAAATGTAAAGTTGAAGAATGAAAGGGAAGGTAGATAGGAAGGTATAACAGGACAGATCGCTAAAGGATCAGGTACGTCTCGAGGTGTGATATATGAGGTAAGTTTCGACATCTTTATACTTTTACTTGAAATTGGGAGCCCTGTGTGGCCGAGATATGTCATATATATATTAGCCCCGTGAGGCGTTGTTGGTATTTGCTGCGTGCAGGTTTTGGATAGTAAAGAAATATAGAGGAAACTCTGTCAAAATTTTTCTAGAATTTAAAGGAGATAAGATACAAGCTTGTAATATGTCCTAACGGGAAAAGATGTTATGTAAAAAGTAATGGCAGGACGGGATTAAGTTAGGAGTATCGTTCACAACTACAAGAGATGAGTTAAATATTGTTGAATTGAAAATAGCAGTGATTGACAGTTCGACATTGATATGGTAAAGAGAAATGTTAGAGTAAATTAGGGAGACTGGTAATACTAAAACATGACATAGAAGAGAAAGGGTAATTCCAATAGAGTGTGATCTTGCCGAAGTACCGATTAGATGGATAAGCACGAGTAAAATATGACAAGTTTATTAGCAAAATAAAGTAACAGGTATTAAGGATAAGATTGACCGAGAGGGTAAAAGGGGTACGAAATACGAAGGTTATAACGAATGAGATCAAGAAGTGGCACTCTATAGAGTTGATTATGATCAGGGTATAATGAGAACGTAGATAGAACTGTAATACAAAGTAAGTGAAGTGTAGCGAGGAAACGACTAAAGATGTGACATGTTCTACATGAATAAAAAAGTGAATGCAAGTGTGAAACCAATAAGCGAGCCATGGGGCAGTAGATAAGAAAGCTTATAAGATCTTGTTGGGGGAAGATCCAGCATAGAGGTTTCGCAATGACGGAAATGATAGCAAGCAAAAGGAAAAAGGAAGTCGACTTGAAAAAGAAATCAGAGAAAAGTGATATGGCACAGTAGTAACAGTTGTGATTTGTATAATCGAGATCACGAGTGATATCTTTGGCTGGATGTAAAAGACCAAGACTACGGAAAGATGAATAACGAAATAAAACGATTGTTAGGAAAAGGATCAGCATAATAAGAATGAGAGGGGATGATCAAGATGAACAAAATAAGTTTTGGAAACGAAGAATGGATTGTATAGAAGTAATATATTCTAAAGGACAAGGCGCTATTGAGTTAAGAATAGGGTTCCTCGTGTGAGGAATGAAGGATTGATTATAACGGGAGGTAATAAGATAAATTGAGAAGGAAAGAATAAAAAGGAATAAGTATGGGTATAGGAAGAAAAGGAAATATGCGAAGTACGCGCACTTAAGAAGTAGTCGTATTATGAAAAAAAGGAAGATGCATCTCCTACGAATATCCTATACCAAGATAGAACAAGTAAAGTATATAAAGGAATAAGTTGGAAAGAAAAATGTGGCCATCAGTTATGAGTTTACCGTACGACGATAAAGCAATAAAGCAAGGCTATCACCAACGACAAATACGACATGATTATGATTTGGTTTTGAAATCAATGTTGAGTGCAACACAAGAGTAGAAAAGTATGAGGCATAAGAGGTATTAGTTGTGCATGAGACTTAGATCCTTCAAAATAAAGATGGCAGGTTTAAGGGAAAATGCAGTTACGGTCACTATAAGTTGACTACGGGAAAGAGAGGAATAAGTTGAGATGGGAAGAAAAGGGAAGGATGACGCTATAAGAGAATTCTGACTATCGAAGAATGGGATAAGCGACGTTACGTGGATAATACGGATAGCTAGACATACTACTATTTCGAGCATCCCTATGGAACAGAAGTTGTTAATTTGAGCGGATGTAGACATTGACTCATAACTAATGGTTGAGCTAAGTAAAATACAACCTTGTTTGGATTGCTATGTTGGTTGTATTACTTGGTTGCAAAACTGCAAGATGAGCACGTTAAGACTTCACATATGAATATGATACAGTATAATAAGGGAATTGACGAAAGAGATATATGAGTTCGAGATTGGAAGTGAGGTAACGGAGATAAGTAAGACCCTTAAAGGGGGGAAGCGAGTAAGGAAAATACAAGTGTAGGGATTGAAACGATGAATCCTGAGATGTGATAGATATAGACTTTAAAAAAAAAAAGTGAGAGTTATGCAGAAATGAGTCTAATAGCTAGTAAATAAATGAACAAGAATCGAGCGGGTATCTGAGACTGTACTGAAAATCATTGTAAAGACCTTGAACAACATGACATTGAGAGCGGATAACTCAAGGAATATTGTAAAGGATAGCGATGCTATATTGGAATAGAGGTAAAGGAATTGATAGTAGAGTCGTTTGATAATGATATAGCGATTTATAAGTGACGAATAAGAAGGACATAAAGCTTTCTATTGTAGAATATAAGATGTGATAATCAAGGGACAAATAAAGGAAAGAAAAGAGTATGACGAGATAAGTTACAGCAGAAAAAAAAAGAGTTTTGGTATGTATGATATACGTAAAGTAGAACGAACCAAAGGAAGGGAAGTTTATGAATAAGATTAGATGTCCATTCACGAATCACACAAGAACGGTTATGTAACCTGCAAGTATTTACATGTCGAGAATGAAACCGATTAGGTACTTAAAAAGAGGAGTAAGAGGTAAGCAAGAAGAGTGTGTTTGTGATACTCCGGGTCAGTTGGGGGAAAATATATGGTAAGTTGAGTCGAAATGTTGAGTTGGAATTGTCATTAAGAACAAATAGGACAATTACTCTGAATATGATATAAGTATATGTTATATGTTTCCTACGATAGCCCTGGGGTGTGTTAGATTACTTATGCATTCGATAGGATCATCGAATAAAGGGGGTTTTACCAGAAGGATATTACGCCTTGGGACTTTCATTTTTGTATCATTGTGGTTATAGCAAATTTCCCAATTTACCAGAGGGTTATGAAATTCTCAAAAATTATGAAGCCTTTAATGAGTCAACGAGGACACCTACGATAGGACATCTCGGATTGAATTTATCGGTGTGTGTACTCGAGGTTGTGAATCAATACCATTTTCATGGCCTTATGGAAGAAAGAAGTGGGAGAGATTCACAAACCATTGAGCAAAAAAAGGATCATGACCTCGATGTTTATATTGGTGGGATCATAAAAGTGACTCACTTATTAAAATGATAACTCTAAGAAGGAGGTCAACGTGCTACGGACTATGCGACCTAAATAAAGAGTGGAAGTTATATAAGTGGGAAGAACTTGAAGAGAGGACAAGAGGAACCAATATGCGATGGTAAACCTACCCAAGGAAAGATAGCTCCTATTCTACGGTTATTGTGGAAAAATGACTCCAAAACAAGAAAAACTCGACTTAAGTTTCAAGTATAGATGGATATAGTAAGGAGATAGTGAGACTTCAATTACGGAAGTAGGTAAATTATGACCATTATCTTTGGAAATTCAATATTAACTGGCGGAGATCATTGGAGAATGGATTGGTTAAGCAAAAGAGTCTTAGCACAACATTTCACCCTCAGACTGACGGACAGGCCGAGCGTACTATTCAGACGCTAGAAGATATGTTGTGAGCCTGTATTATTGACTTCAGAGGTAGCTGGGACGATCATTTGCCACTTATCGAGTTTGCTTATAATAATAGCTACCATTCTAGTATCCAGATGGCACCGTATGAGGCCTTATATGGGAGGAAGTGCAGGTCACCTATCGGTTGGTTCGATGTTGGTGAGACTAAATTGATAGGCCCAGACATGATTCGGCCGGCCAATTTGTTGATAAGGTGAAGCTTATTCAGGAGAGATTATTGGCAGCCCAGAGTCGACAGAAGTCATATGCAGATAATCGACGTCGACACTTAGAGTTTCAGATTGGTGATTGGGTGTTCTTGAAGGTGTCACCCATGAAGGGTGTGATGAGATTCGGCAAGAAAGGGAAGCTTAGCCCGAGATACATTGGGCCTTATCAAATTATTCGTAGGGTAGGCAAGGTTGCCTATGAGTTGGACCTACCATCTGATTTGGAAGCAGTACATCCAGTCTTTCATGTATCAATGCTTCGTAAATGTATTGGTGACCCTTCTAGAGTATTCCCTGTAGATGATGTCCAGGTAACAGAGGAGTTGTCTTATGAGGAGAGCCCTATAGCTATACTTGATCGCCAAGTTAGAAGGTTACGTACTAAGGATGTGGCTTCCGTCAAAGTATTGTGGCGAAATAATAATAGGGAAGAGATGACCTGGGAAGCCGAAGAAGATGAAATAAAGAATAAGTATCCTTGCTTGTTCCCTATGCTGCGGAGTAATATTAATCCTTACTTGACTACCTTGATTGGTAGATGAGACTATATATTATTGTGGCCCTGTGAGGCATCGTGGGTTGTTGAATGCAGGTTGGTAGGGGTAGCGATAAGGGAGACTTTCCCGAAATTTTTATAAGACCCTATAGAACTAGTTTAACATTCGAGGATGAATGTTCTAAAGGGGGGAAGGATGTTATATCCCGTATTTTTGTACGTTGGATTATTCGTAAGCTAATCGACATAAGTTCAAGGACAAGATTATTTTTGAGATATGAGACAAGGACTTTTAACCCCCGATTTTAATAGTGCACGGTTTGCTTATTAATTACAATTAGTGGAGATATTAGTGAATTGGGATTAATTAACTATGATCAGATTATTAAGTGGGGATTAATGATTAATTAAGTTAATTAGTGCACTAAGTGGGCCCCACTACAACATGGCCAAATCTGATTGGTCCATGCCATAGTGGGACACATGTCATGGTGGCTGGACACATGTCAACATGGTAGATAAACATATATATATATAGATATGTGATGACTAATAGTCATACATATTCATTTCACAAATTCATTGAGAGAGAATTATTACAAACGACCATGGTGTTCTAAACATTCAAGCTCACTCACCGGCTCCAAGCCGATTTTAAAAAAAAAAATTTATAATTCCATAAAAAGTGTTCTAAATGTTCCAAGGAGGCAAGCAACATTAGGATTTAAATTGAGGAAGAAGAAGTGGTGCAATTGGTGCAAGTAATTGTAGGATCGTCCTAAATTAATTTGAGGTAAGATTTTTCTTCTTCTTATGGTGTAATTGGAGTTAATGATGTTGTAATTGAGAGATTAACTCTTATTAAGTGGAATTGAAAGTAAGAAAATTGCATGATTTTGTTGGCGTTGTAAGTAAATTTAATTGGAGTTGTTCCAATTAGATTGGGTTTGATTGTTGTTATTGTTGTTATTATTGTTATGGATTATGTGTTAAAAGTGAAGGAATCTTGATATTTAAAGTTGTAGTTGTTTATATGAGATTGTTGAGATATGAATTGGATTAGATGTTCATGAGGTTGTGGTTTGTTCTTGTTGAGTTGAAGGATTAAAAGTGTGGTTATAATTATGTATTTGTGTTGTTGTAGTTGATGGGCTGCTTGGGGCATGTTATTGTAAGGTTTATTCCCTCCTACATGTTTTAGAGATGGTTTGATCTTTGTACAATTTGGTGGATGTGGAATTTGTGAAAGGAAAGTTTAAATCATGTAGAACTTGTATTTATTTTATGGGCTATTTTTAGAACTTAAAATGATATTAAGATAGTTTTCTTGTGATGAGTAATTGATGTTGTTGTCGTGTTGTTGTTGATATGGCTCATAAATTTGGAATTGTTGTGTGTGTATAAGGTATCGTATACGAAGCGTATGTTGGATCTTGTTTTGGTGTATAATCTTAGATGTTGATGATTTGAGTTGAAAAAGGATTAAGAGAGGTTATTGGGTTGTTGTCGTTGTTGTTGGTTTGGTTGATTGAGTGGTGGTTGTTAAATATAGGGGAAATGCTGTCCAATTTTCTCATTTTCGAACCAAATATCATTGATGTAACGATATACGAAAGCCCTCTAAAGTTGTCTACGTATTCCTTAATATAGGTTTGGCATACTAATTGTGGAAAGTTCGTGATTAAGTTGAGTTCCTTGGACGATGTAAAGGTATGTAAAGCTATCCTTTCTTTCTTTTTGGCATGATCTATGTGAGACAAACAGACGACGAATGTATAAACTCCAAAGAAGCTCCTATTCTTAGAGACACTAGGATGGCTAATGTTCTTGATTTCCAGAAGCTATTTCATTATGTCTTGATACGTGTCTATGATTCGAAGTCCTATTTGATATAATCCATAATGACATTCGAGGGTACTTGACTTGTTGTCTTTGATTCTCAAGTGTTAGTTCATTCTAATTATTCTATTGAGTCTCGAGATGATGATTTAGTTTGCATATGGTTGCTCACTACTCGCTCGTGCATCTTTGTTAATATATCTTTCACCGAGTCCGGGCCGGGTATGTTTTCGTGCACATAGTTTCCACCGCATTGTTCACCGAGTCCCTCACTAGAGGGTATATATATATATATACGGTATATATATATATATATATATATATATATATATGATGATATGATGATGGCACCGAGTCCCATGATGGGCCGGGCATGGTATACATGTATACGACTTTATTCACCGAGTCCATAATGGGCCGGATATGGTATATGATATAGCTATGCATGATTTTCATTTCATAAGGCAAGTGTATTGGTATCTTTGATTGTCATACTTGTCTCCTGTAATCTTTTATTCAGTCATGATCATCTTTATTGTACCTCATTCTTTATATACTCAGTACATATCTCGTACTGACCCCCTTTCTTCGGAGGGCTGCGTTTCATGCCCGCAGGTACAGATACCCAATTTGGTGACCCTCCTGCTTAGGACTTCGCTCGGCATTTGTTTGGAGAGCTCCATTGTTCCGGAGCCTAGATTATTTTGGTACGAGATCTTTTGATGTAGACTTATGCATATCCAGGGGTACGGCGGGGCCCTGTCCCGTCATATTTCACTTTGATACTCTTAGAGGTCTGTAGACATGTGTGGGTTGTATATAGGTTTTGGTCAGCTGTGTCGATATGGTTTGTTTTGGATATTCCCGTATATAGTGGCAGCCTTGTCGGCTTGCGTATTATCTTTCGCTACTCCATTTTGTGGTGTATTCCTAACAGTTCTATGTCTCGTACACGCATGAATCTAAAAGAAATTGTCAAACTCTTCATTGCAAAAACTCCAAGCCATTATACGATTTCAAGACACTTAATCTTTCTATCACACTGATTTTCAATTGATGTCTTCCAGTTTTTGAAATTCTCAAAGACATCACTTTTAGCCTTTAATAAGTATATACAAACCTTGCATGAAAAATCATCAATGAATGTAAGAAGATACCTCTTTTCACCCTTGGATGGAACCTGAGATGGACCCCATAAATCCGAATGAATGTAGTCAAGTAACCCTTCGGTTTTGTGCTTGCCCGTGCTAAAGCTGACCGGTTTCTACTTTCCAAGGGCACAATGCTCACAAAAATCAAGTATACTAATTCTCACTTTTCAAAAGGTTTCGGTTGCTCAAAATTGCCAACCCCCTCTCCCTCATGTGACCTAATCTCATATGCCACATCTTAGCCTTGTCATCATATGATAACCGTGAGGTTGCAACATTCGCAGTACCTAGAATGGTGCTGCCCATAAGTACATAAAGACCACTCTCCAGTTTGGCCTTTAACATGACCAGAGAACCCTTGGTCACCTTGCAGATTCCACCTTCACCCGCATGCTTATATCCGAGCTTATCAAGAGTACCAAGAGAGATCAGATTCTTTTTCATATCAGGAACATGTCGAACATTAGACAATGTTCTTATGATGCCATCTTGACACCATATACGGTCTGAACCAATGCCTACTATTTCACATACTGAATAGTTACCCATAAGTACAGTCCCACTCGTCTGCTCGTAGCTAGTAAACCAATCTTTTCTGAAGCACATGTACAAGGTACAAATTGAATCTAAAATCCACTTGTGTGTCTGAATGTCATCTGTTGAAGCAGTTAGCACATAATATTCTTCAGATGTCTGAGCTACCTGAACTGTAGATGCACTGGATTCTGTTTTATCAATCTTTTTATTCGGGCAATCCCTCTCAAAGTGACCCTTTTGATGACAACCCCAACATTCAACATCCTTCCTACTCACCCTTTTTCTAGACTTTGACCTAGCTACTGATTTGTCTCTCCCTCTTTGGCTCGAGTGACCTCTAACTGTCAAACCTTTACCATGGTCCTCTTTCTCACCATTGTTGATATGGTTTCTTAATTCATCCAAATTCAATGCATGTCTTACCATCTGTAACGTGACCACCTCCTTACTGTACATCATTGCATTAACTACGTCTTTGTAAGCTGGTGATAATAAAAACAGTAGAGTGCACGCTAGTTCTTCATCTCCCACTTGAATATCAACATGAGTAAGGTCCATATCCAATTTATTAAAAAGCATCAAGATGATCCTAAAAGTTGTACCTATCTTCATCTTGAAGGTTTGTAAACGCTGCCTTAATAACATTCTAGTTGTTACCGATTTCTTCTGGTAGAGATCTTCAAGTTTGTTCCACAAACTCGCAGCTATTTTCTCGGTACTGACTTCACATAACACGCTGTCTGATAAGGATAATCGAATTGCGCTAAACGCATCCATCTCAATCTTCTGCTTTTCGACCTCTTTCGTATTTTCGGGATACGAGTCGTCCAAAGCATAGACTGATCCTTCTCTCTGTAACAACGCCATGGTCTTGATCTTCCAGATGTTGAAGTTATTACTTCGCCTATCAAAATTCGCTACCTAAAACTTCATAGATGCCATAGTCTCCTCGTCTTCTAGATCTCACGACCTATAGGCTCTGATACTAATTGGTAGAGCGGAAACGATAAAAACTCAGTAATTAATGTGGTTCGGATCGATGTGATCCTAGTTCATGGAGAACAGCTGATACTTTTATTAATATCAAAGGAGAAAGTAAGTTACAAGATTGAATACTCTTAGGTTCTACGTTCTGTCCTACTTAATAAAGCTTAGCTAGCATGTATTTATACTACTAGGTCTAATTCTTTCCTAGAAAGGATCTAAATCCCAATAACACTCGAAAACCAACAAAGAAATTTTTTTCTTTTATTTCTTTCCGCTTTCAAGTAGGAATTGGCTTGAATATCTTCTCAAATTCACACTTGCCTTGTGATTTTTATTTTATTTTTATGACTAAGCCAGTGTTCAAACCCGGAAACTCGAGATATTTTAGGCAAATGGCAAAAATTAAGGACCACCCCGAAAGAAGGGCAATCGTGCAAATTGCCCCCTAAAATTTGCACAAATTTATGAATTTAGACATAGAGAGTCTATTGATTGTTGTTGTTTTAGCATTCTTGGTGTTGTTTGTTAGTTGTAAATGTTTCGTTTAGTTATAATTCCTGCTATGCTTCTTTATATTGTTTATTTGCTGGTGTTTTTGTTACTTATTAGTTACTCCCTCCGTCCCAGTTTATGTGGCACCATTTGACTATACACGGAGTTTAAGAAAGAAAGAAAACACTTTTCAAATCTGTGGTCCAAAACAAGGCAAGGTGACATTCCTTTTGGGATAGACTAGAAAGAAAAATGTGCCGCATAAATTGGGACAGAGGGAGTAAAAGAGATGAGTGAATTATCAAACTTTGGGATCGTTTTGAAAATTGCACTTGTTAGTATAAGTTAATACTATGTGCCTTGATTTTTTCTTTCAAAAAAAAAAAAAAAAACAAATTAGAGGGAAACTTAAGTAAATATACCTTTCGGCCAACTAATTTACCAAACATGGCCGAAGTATACACTATCTATACACTTCGGCTGTATATATTGTGTATAGGTGTGCATATTTAGTATAAACTATACACTACCTATACACTGTGTACATATTTTGTAAACTAGATGGTCAAATGACTGTAATTTTCCCATTAATAAAGATGGATGCATTTCCTATTGCATAAGGTGGAGTGAAAGTTCAGTTATATGTTGGATCTGCATCAGTCTGGTTGCCTTTAGTTTCAAATATGAATGACCCTTAGGCCTTAAAGTGGCTGCATAAACATTTCTTTAATGATTTTATAGCCCCGTCCTTATGTTGTGTTTGATCTTCGTGATTTTGATTGAAGTATACCTGCAATGATAATGTTGTCCAAATTACTCATTTTAAGCAATAAGGAGAGGAACAATAAATTTTGTGATAGCTGGCTTGGTCGTTCCTTTCTAGCATTGGAAATTCTTCTACTTTTGTAATTTGAATGAAAAAACTACTTGAAAAATCTCGGCTGAGGTCAAAGTACAGTGTTTAGATCGTGCAAATAATAAATGTGTATTTCTTTTTAATAGATAGTTTAGGGGTCAACAGTGGTTTTTCTCTCTGCTCCGCTTGGTGTCACAAACCCCTAAGCTCTTAGTTGATGGTGAAGGGTTGAGTTTTCGGCCAGATACATCCCTAAAGTATACCCATAACATAAATACATCCTCCTAGTATCCTGTTAACAAAAATATCCTTAATATTTTAAAGAAGTTAGCGTGTTTCATCCTTCAGTTAACTCCAGTTATAAAACTAACAACACTTCAAAATTTGTTGAAATTTCAAGCCTTCCTTTAAAACATCATCGTCTTCCTTAGATCCCCATCCATCTTTATTGGTGCCAATATTCTTCATTACAAATTCTAAAAATCTTTTAAAAAAAAAAAAAACTTTGTATGAGGTCAATATGAATTTAAATGAACGGAGTATTAAATACCTGGTTAAATGTGAATATAATATTTTCTATGAGAAGGAAGAAAGAACATGCTGGAAGTTTTTTTTTAAAAAGGAAATATATAAGAAAAGCGTGTATATATACTTAACTTCCCCTTTGTGGTGAATCTAGTTCGAAAACTCACCTTTTGACATTATATTTCCAAAGCTTGAGTGCCTATGATCTGAGCTTCCCCTTTTGCATGAAAACGTGCATGGAGTTCTCATCATGATCAGAAGCTTTGTGGAAAAGCATGTTGAAGATGTCTAAATTTTAGTTTAAAAAACGCTAACATAGATTAGAGTGAAAGCAAAGTGAACTTCTACTTGTGCGTTGTTGTATCTTACAGATCGGAGTAATAATTAGCTTTATAAAGAGAAAGAGGGAACAAATATTTTTGAAAAAAGTTTGACAAAGCAATATAAGTATTTTTTTTTTTTAGCTACCGATGTAACAGTTTGTTTGCACACCCAAACACCTTATATGACTACTGACAAGATCTAAATTTTCCCTCAGTTGCTGTGTTCAACAATCCATCTTCTTCTTCATCTTCCAGAAAGTCACTGTCCTCTCCTTCTTGAACTAAATTTGGCGTTGAAATCTCCCTATCACTTATAAATAGCATGTGCATTAACATTGACTATCCTGAACTAAATACAAAGTTTCTCAAAAACAGCCACGGAGCATAGTTCCTAGTATACATGAAATCAATGCAATTTTTGTATCTCTTGCTCAAAATTCACCTATCTTTTTGGTGCTTTATTGATATTCTGAGGATTTTGGTAAATTCCTAAGTGCTACTTCTCGTCTCTCCGTTAATCTCTGTTATCAGCAGAATATTGGGAAAGTTTTCACATTTTGCTTAGTTTTTGCTCTTGGCTGAGATCTGTTTATTAGAATTCTGAGGAATTCCTCATTGCTTACCGGTGCACTCTTCTGATAACACAAGTCAAAAGGTGTCACTCATCTCAAATAATAAAACGTCATACGGCTAATAACTCAGTGATCAATTATGCGCCTTTGTTTCTTTTGTCTATACTTGAGTAAATAATCATCTTTTGCTGACTCAGGACACTGACTACCTCCTCTGAAAATCCTACCATCAGTTTGATTGTTGCCGTGCTTTTGTTGAATATCTGTGGAGTTTAAGGTATGATATTGCATGTTTTTCTTGAACCAATTGAGTTCAAGGAGTCATCATTGTGTTAGAAAAGAAACAAAAGAATGATGATGATAAGGAACCCGCAAAAGAGTAAGGAGTGCTGGATTGGACAAAAGAATGGTGAAGAAGATGATTTTGAGTGGAGTCTTGGAATTTCACGGTTAAGTCACGTGGTCTTTTGAAACTGCCCTTAGTTTTCTGGCAATTATTAACCGGAGGATGAAACTTGTTAACTTTTGGATACATTAAGGATGTTATTGGTTCACATAAATAATTTAAGGTGTTAACTTTGAGGCACACTTTAGGGATGCTTTTGGCCAAAAAGTCGTGAAGGGTTCTACCATTAGAGCGGTGTTCTATTAACCGAAATTGATGTTAAAAGCGCAATCACAATTGTGAAAAACTTCTGGATGTGAATTTTCTGCATCAGCACTGTGGTTAATTATGGAATCAACATAACTGATATAGTTTTCATGGCATTATAATTTATAATTTTGTGTCAATATTAGCATTTTCAGTTTTTTTACTAGTTTACTGAACACTTGGAGACCATCTTCACCAGTTTTATAACAATCCAAGCAATGAATATGTGGGAAAATTAGTTTTAAAGCCTTTAGCTCCTGAACGGTGATGGAAGTTCATATGTGAGACTTTGCATTGTGAAGTTCGCCTTCTATCAAAGAAGATCCCAGTTACAAAATTTCTGAATCTGCAGGTTTGCCTTTCTTAGCTCTTTCTCCCATACTAATTTATTTACTGCTTGCGACCATTATCTATCCATTGTCGGTTCTAACATCGCGTTTTTGCAGGTAGGGATAGGCCACAATTTTCAGTTGCATGCAAATGGTTGGAAATGGAAGCTCACGACTTGTTTGGGTGGAGATGGTGTCTCCAGGATCCGCAATAAGATGTCACTTGGATTATGTTCTTCCTGAAATTACTGGGTAAGCTATTTCATCTTGATATGCCATTTTCTTTGTAAGAAATTAAAAGTGACTGAAACTTGGGTGTGTTTTGTATGGCGGAAATGTTTTTCATGGAAAATGTTTCTTGAAAAACAAGCGAGTTTCTTACTTATTTTCTAGTGTTTGGTAAGTAAACAAAAAAACTATTGTCTCAAGAGCATTTATATGTAATCTAGCAAAACATTATGGGGTGGGGAGTGGGGGCTCAGGTGTGATGGGGGTGGGATGATGAAGGGACAATGAAAGAAGTCTGTACTGATTCACCTATTATTACTGAAGTTGAAAAAGTATCTTACTTGGACTGAATGAAAGTCTTGGATAATAGCAGAAATGCAGAATTTTGTTTTCTTTTGTTTGTATTTTAGTTTTAATCAAGTTTCTGAACGTGGATCTTCTGGAGAATGAAAGGAACAATGCAGGAGTCATTTGGAAAGATTTTACCTGCTTATAGATGTTTTGTGAGCAATCTATTAGTGTTGTTCTTCTCAATGTTCTAATTGTGCATCTGCCACTTTTCAGGAGGGGATTATCAAATTTTTATGCTGGTAAATTGAAATCTTATACTAGTCTAGCAGATGCGACATCGAGTTCCTTGCTTAAAGATATGGTCAAGCAGGAGAATGCATACACTAGGAAACGCAAGAACCTGCTTGCTCATAGCAATTTCTTTGACAAGAACCGGAATCACTCCCCAAGAATTAATAGGGTGGGTTAGAGAAGAGACCAATAAACTCTTGAAGCTCATTAGCTCTTGGTACAACTTCAAGCTGCTCTGAGAGCGATAATAGTTCCGAGTCCTTGAACTCAAACACATCGTCACCTCGTTTCTCTCTTCCTCCTCTGCCTCCACAATCAAGAAGATATAGCAATGAGTCCTCATCATCACCTCCTGAACAGAAGTTGAGTGCATGGAGGTCTTTCTCCTTATAGGATCTGCAAGGGGCTGCTGCTGCAACTCCCAGCCTAATGGGCATAAAGGAATAGAGAAAGATATCTTGAAGATAACATAATTTCATGTCACCCTATGTACCTAACTTCAGATAGGTTTCAATGGAGGCTGGCTTATAGCAGTTATAGGCTTCAGTTTCTCGCCCATGCCTCTAATTATTCCTCAAGGCATATCAAATCCTGGCATCTTGAGAATGTAATTGCTTCTGGTGTTTTTAACCTTTGGTTTTCCTGTTTATCCTGTTGTATATTTCAATGTCGTGTTTTCCTAATTTAGAGATTCTAAATAGAGATTTTATATTTCAGTTTATAGTTCAGTTTGTTGTTTGCTTAATTTGTAGATTTTCTTTTTGGTGTATTCCTCAATTTACACTTCAAACCTTTTGAGATCTGCATTTGTCTGGATTGCGACCTCTTCACGCCAACCCCTCTTCTTCTCTTATTCAACTCTGGAGTGTGTGACTATATTGCCAGACTTTGCATCACGAGTAGTGGCTAAACCAAGTTTGCTTCCTGATTTGCAGGGAGGAGACCTGTGGCCATGGGAATAAAAGAAGAGAACACTTAGTTCTTGCTTGCGAACATGAGTCACATCCTTACTCTAGGTATAAGCTTGAGCATGTTTTTTAGAACTAATTTTGTCGACACCCTATTATTGCTCTTTGATCATTCACTTGTTCATCAGCGCGTTTATATGAACAAGATTATGGTGTCATGTTGTGGTTGACTAGTAGACCACTGGATTGCCAGGTTGAGACGTTCAAAGGTATGAACCTAAACCAGATGCTGTGGAGGGTAGCATGTTATCCATGGAAAAATTGGTTTCCAGATTCAACGGATTCCTTTTATGCATTTGGTTAGGAGTATGAAAAGTTGGAGTAGAAATAACTTACACTTTAAGGCTTTTTATAGTAACGAAAATGGAGTGACTTTTGGAATTAGTATAACTTAAGATGGTTAATAAAGGTACTTTTTAAATTGCTTAACAGAACACACAAGAAGTTATAAATAAAAATAAAAATAGCATTTCCTGCTCGAGAGAGATTCCACATCACATGTTTTGCAACCAACGTTATAAAAATATATAGATTTAAGGAAACCTGTCAAAATGATTTTGCACGTCTGGGGTGTCAAGATATGTCAAACACTCATTTGAATGTGGAGACTTGCCAGCAGCTAGGTAGATGCCAGCAGCCAGGTAGATGCCAGCTTGAGCATAGTTCGTGAAATCAGAAAATGGAGGAATTATTTGGGGGTTTAGAGCCAGCTCACTTAGTAAATCCTCTCACCTTTGACCATGCAGGTGGAAGGATCGATCCCATAAGTAGTTTTTGCTTAGCTTTCCCCTCCCTCTTTACCCCATGTAGTAACAAAAATATTGAACATAAAGAGCTTGGAGGGATTTTAAGATTCTTTCTGAATTGGACGCTAGAGAAATTTACTTTTTGGCTTAGCTTAACTAAATTATATCTTTATATTTTTGCAACTAGAATGAAGATTTGTGATATTGATCTAGCGTTTTGTCAGTGATTGTAAATTTTTCTTCAGTTCTTGATCCAAAGTATATCATGCCAAAACCAAAATGAATGCAAGCTTCTCTATTAAGAAAAATATGCAGGCTTCTCTTCCTCCATATTTTATCAGTTGCACTCATAATATATATTTGCTATGTGAAATAAATCTGCATTAAATAATCAGATTCTTCCAGGAATTCCGACGGAAGATGATAAAAGGGAAAATGTTAAAAAGATACTTTGAATTTGCAGATCTATGTTGCTTAAGCACAGGACACGGGACTTCTAAATATTTGGACTGTATTTGAGAGATAAAAAATTTATTAATCAAAACAACAGGTAGAAGTAATTAATCATGAACTTAAACAAGCATTAAAGTATTGAAATGCACTCTATGAGCAAAAAGAGGAGTGGACGACTGATGGTGAACAATGAAAAAATTTCTGTTGTCCTCCTCCGTGTCTTCAATCTATTATAAAGGAACTTGGATTATTTTCATTTTAGAAGTTGGTGGAGTCAACACTAATTACAAACAATTGACAGTGACTCTTGATAATAAAAATCTTCACACTAGTTCAATCGGAGATGCCAAAATTGGGAGAACAGCAAATACGTTACATGTCAGTGGAGTGTCTACCAAGACACTTGTTTGAGGAAAAAATGGTAAGAACTTTATTTGAAAAACTGGATAATCTAAGACATGTTTTGAAGTTTCGGTGCATGTTCCATGGCTAGCATGCATCTACCCTTATCTTAATTGTAACTCGTAAGTGCATCATGGCAGAGAAACTCAGTCATCTATTAGGATTTGGAGCGCGAAATATCTTACAAAGGTTAACTACAAGGTGCTTGTTAAGCAAGGCTGGGTCGGGCCAAAAGAACTAGATGGTCTGCTTTCTATCAGGAGGAGCTAAGCAATAAACAGAACTGAAGTAGAGAACTTCTTCGATGGAAGAAGGCAAACGATTTTCCGAGGCAGAATTAATACTTGTCGAACTACTGCGTTTCCCATTCATCACAAGAGCAGTAAATGCGCAGCTTTTCTAATAAACGATGTACCTTCTGCTGACTATGTGGAACTCAAGGACCAACAGTTTTAACGGCTGTGCGCATTAATAGTTTCCAATAATAAAGCATTTCCGAGAAGCAAATATGTCGTTATCCACACAAGGTGTCGGCTTATTAATAAATCAAAAAACGATATTGTGTTTTTGTTCAATGCAGTTTGTCGGCACTTATGAGTAATTATAAAGCATGATTCTGGAAGGCTGTGATAAAAGAGGACGAGTCATTTTACCAAAGAATTAGTGGTAGTCTCTTTTGAACTATGGTTTTGAGTACCCGAACATAGGAGGACTACCCAATTTATGCCAGAGTAACGGAACTTGTATTATCAGACCAATTCGTTGAAACATCTGATTCGTTGGGGTAGCTATTGTAGAATGTGGAGTATAATCATGGTATCAAGCTATTTAGCGATAGATCTAAGTTGTTCTAAATCCGTGTATTCATTAGACAGATTCTCCGGATGTAACCAGATGAAGTTGTTTCCATAAGTAGAAAAGGAAGTGTTACATCTTTTCACATTTTGTGATTATGTAAGCAAGCCTAGCTGCCTAGGTGGTCTTGATCTTTGATTTTCACCATTTCTTGTGTAGGACGTGATAATGATATGATATGAGCTTAAATGAAGAAATAAGTATTCATGTAGTTGACCCCAACTTATTTGGGACTGAGGCATAGTTGTTGTTGTACTTGTATAGGACTTGTGTGAAGTTCTCTCAACATAATTTCTATCGACAGAAAGAGAAAAAGTTATGCATCCTTGGCCATTTCTCACAAGCATTAATTGCAACCTATTAAACAAGATTACTTTCTGAAAATGCTTCCGAAATTGTAGTTACTGCCCTTTGGTTTGGTGGAACACTGATAAGAACATATTCAATAGAGCATTGCCCTGTTAACCCTGAAAGTGTTCTATAAATGGGGTGGGTTGGATTGTCAAATTACTTGTCAAGTTGAGTTTTTGAGAACACTGTCCTTTCCCTGACATTACCTTTTGGTTTGTTCTTCCTCACTTTATGCACTTTTATCCTTTTCTGTAGCCTAACCTTCACTTGATTTTGGCTTCGATTATATCTCCTGCATAGATGAAAATGTACATCCCTCGATGTTGTTCTTGGGATCCCCTTTCTGATTGAGTTGTAGGTTCCAAGACTAGGCCCTTTTAACCCACATGAAAGATTCTGCCTTTAGATTTCTTTTTTTTTTCTTTCTGCCCTACAGTTTCTGCCACTTGGCGTAACTGGTAAAGTTGCTGCCATGTGACTAGGCGGTCGCGGGTTCGAGCCGTGGAAATAGGCTCTTGTCGAAATGCAAAGTAAGGTTGCATACAATAGACCCTTATGGTCCGGCCCTTCCCCGGACCCCGCGCATAGCGGCAGCTTAGTGCACCGGGCTGCCCTTTTTATTTTTAAGGTCATAGGTTTGTTGCTGGTTACGTTACAAGAGGAATGCTGAATCTTCATTAGGATCATGACAGTTTTCATTAGTTGATTTCACATTGCCGGTTCTCTCTCTTCTTCAGTTGTCAATTGTATGCTTATCTGTCCTGATAAACTTGGGGCTGCTTTTTTCATCTTGATTCTTCTAACTTAATTTTGGTTGTTTTTTCATGTGGGCAGGCTTAATCACTACCAACTTGAGTGGATATGGCTGCAAATTCTTTTCACATCACCGTGGATGAATTCAGACTTTTCCATAAGATTGACCGAGAACTTTATTCTCTCCTTGTTAATGAGCTTCAGCGTGATCCTTTGGAATCAATGCAGATACTGGCATTGTGGATTTGGATGGAGCGAGCAGGTCTCAAAAATGTTATCAGAAAGATCTTTTCCTTACCTAATTTTTTGATTAATGAACTTGCTGATGAGGCTGTTATCTGCCTCAAATTCATTGGGGACAACGGGTTCTTTCTCTCAATTGACGCAAGTGATATTTGGCAAACTCAAAACGTCATGGCAAAAGAGTTCCCCCTCCAGTTTTTCAATGAAAATCGGGACAGTGCAACCAGTGGGATAAGGAAAATTGCAACTGAGGTTTGTCTCAAGGCATTGCCTGATATTACGGAGAGAGCCTTGGGAAGTTCTGGACAAACTTTGACTGGTGAGTCATCTTTAATGGGATCTTTAATGGGAAGATTTGCTCACTTGGGACTTGGAGATGACATGTATCCTAGGAGGATGAACGGACAGGATGTACCACGTGAAGATCGGACCATGTTTGTTACTTTTTCCAAGGGCTACCCTGTTGCTGAATGGGAAATCAATGGATTCTTTACAATACTTTTTGGAGAATGCATCGAGTCCATTTACATGCAGGAGGTGAAGCCCCATGAACAGTCTCTTTATGCTCGAGTTGTGTTTTTTACGCCTGCAATTATTGAGATTATTCTCAGTGCTGTGACCAAAGCCAAGTTTACTATCAACGGGAAGCATGTCTGGATGCGTAAATATGTCCCGAAAAATGGGAACACTCTCCCAGCCATGATGCCTCAGAATTTTCCTGGAACTAATTAGTCCTTTTCTGTATGTGTATCTTTGTAAGAATGGAGTAGAAGTAATCATGTTTTCAGTTTGTAGTTCCTTCAGTCTACCTTAGGACCCTAAATCTGTTATGTATGCAGTGAAATGGTTAAGTTCTAGTAATAAAAAACATGTGTCTTTTAATCTGTGTATCTATATATTTTTCTACTCTGCCTTTGGATTCCAGTTTTTATGTTCTGAAGAGATTGATCTGGTTTATGACTACTTTAAAATTTCCAGTTCTTGTTGCTGGATTTCATTCCTAAACAGTACAAAGGTCGATTAGCAGTTCTTTGAATACCTATGTAAAATTGTTAAATTTGTTTCTTAATGAATCTAAAGGCCATAACTACTAGTTCTAAAATCTAGTTCACCAAAAAAGAAAGAAGAGGAGATTTAGCAAGTAACAAGCAATTGTGCTTTTTTTTTTTTTGTTTTGTTTTTTTTTTTTTTTTTTTTTTTTTTGGTTAACGGCGATATCCAGATCGGTCTAGACGTAGTTCTATCGGGTAGTTTGACAATTCTGTCCACCAAGATTTAGACAGAAAGGATGCGTTCGGTGAGGAGGAAAATGTTTTCTAATTTTCTTATGTTCGGTTGGTCAAAATTTTTATTAAACATTTTTTCTAGAAAACGAGTTCCTTAAAAATGAGGAAAGTGACTCTCCTAGTGAAAGTAGGAAAAGTAAGTTTCACATTGATGGTGTCCTCCCCACCCTTTGATACACCTCGGTAGCCCCCAACAACACCACCCTATACCCCTACCCTTTATCCCCACCTTCCAAGTGTTTGTCTAGATTATATACAGATGCATTTAGGATAATATTTTTTATTTACGTACCGAACACAAAAAATAAGTAAGAAACACACTTAATTTCTTGAAACAGATTTTCCAAGAAAACATTTATCATGAAAAATATTTTCCTTCGTACCAAATGCACCCGGGTCGTTTAATTGATGGGATAATGATAATAATCCCGGGATAGAATTTGAGATTAACTTTATCTCATGTTTAATTTGTCTATTAGCTAATCTTGGGATAGCTTTTACATTAAAATTGTGGGATTAGGGCAAAAACTTACCCACACGGGATAGAAGTACGACATGTGTATCTTTTTTAGATTTTTGAATTCTGTCAAACCAATGGACGTATGACATGTGTTAGAATATATAGCACTATCACTTAATCATAATTGCATTTGTTTGGTGTGTGTGTGTATATATATTCACTTAATTAAATCACTTAAACCATGATTGCATTTGTTTGGTGTAAACACTCGGTGTGGATAAGCTTTTACCGTGGGATTAGCTATCTCATATAAATGCTAGGATAGCTAATCCCATGGGATATCCCAACCCATGAGATATGTCAACATTGTACCAAACGACCCCCTAAATTTAGATTATGTTTTAGTATTTGAGATGTAATTACTCACGGTCTATAATCCCATGGGATATCTTAACCCATGAGATATCTCAAAATAGCACCAAACGACCCCTAAATTTAGAGTATGTTTTAGTATTTGAGGTGTACCTACTCATGGCTCATTTCATATTCATTGACCGAATAGACTACACTTTTGAGTGCAACATTTTCTTGTTTCCATTCAGTTCAACATTTCATATGAATTAGTGTTACTGAATTTAACGAATTAACTGAAGTTAAAGTAAAAATGAAAAGTTTTATTATTTAATTATTTGCTCTAAAATTGAAATTTGATTAGGCACAATTCAAAATCTAAAAATGACACACATGTCGTTCTTCTATAAGGTGTAGAAACCAAGGATGAGATTTAAAGATCTAGTGACATATAAGGTGATTGACCATAAACAAGGATAGATTTCAAGCATCAAATACAAATGTAACTGAAAATAACGATCACATTACAACAATTTGAACAACTTTAAAAAGTCGTTGGACGTTTCTAATGCAATTTGAGTTACATTTGCTTTTGGTTTGGACGGATGCGAAAAAAAGTTGACTAATTTGCTTTCTTAAGAAGAGTCCAACATCGAGTCCTACTTTTGTAAAGTGCAAATAACATTTAATGTACTTTTCCTACAACTTCTCTTGAAGTTATCGAACCCAAAAAATCCTACTCATTATATTTATGTCAAATCAATAAAATATAACGCGTGTCTTTTACCCACCAAACGTGGGTAAGAAGAGTCCAAACATTGAGTCTTACTTTTGTAAAGTGCAAATAACATTTAATGTACTTTTTCTATAACTTCACTCGAAGTTATCGAACCCAAAAAATCTTACTCATTATGCTTATGTCAAATCAATAAATATATAACGCGTGTCTTTTACCCACCAAACGTAACAGCTTGGAGATTTTTTTTTTTTTGCTGAACGAGAACCAGTAGTTTAGCATGTAGTTTTGAACAGTTTACAAAAATAAGATGGTTCAATAACAAAAAAAGTTTTCTCATTAACCATCTTATTTTTGTAAACTTTTCAAAACTACGTGCTAAACTACTGGTTTCAAATAAACAAATGGACATAATAATTTTTGGGCAATAGTTGTTTTCATTGAACTACCACCCCTTTCGGAAGCTTAATTTGTATAATTGGAGAAAACACTCGCACGCGTGTAGACATTTTAAGTGAGCGCAAAGTTCTAACTTGATTAAGTGTCGGCTAGGTAAAAAGGTTAGTCTGAAGTAGTGGTTTAGCCAAGGGGGAATCGTGCTCGGGCAACTACTATCTGACGACTACCCATTGATAATAAAGTATTGGACGGTAAGTGGCTATAAAAAATTTAATTTTGAAGGAAAAAAACATAATATGCTTCTAATACCCTTAAAATGTTCGATAAAATGGCCTAAGGGAGATCGTTCCTACTGCTTCTGAAAATGAATCAAACAGAATACAAATGTAATGACAATGACCTTCAATTTGATTCATTTTAGGACATAGATTTGTCCCTTCTCTTGAAAAAAACAAAAGAATATGGAGGTTATTGTGATTATTTTGCTTTATATTACTTATAGATACTAATGATAAAAAGTAATACAATTATTATTTTTTGATTCTAAAATCCATCCTGGTAAATATAGGGTTAATTACACTAAACACCTCTGTAATATGATTCTGTTATGGATGCGCCCCCTATATTTTAAAATCAAATACTTACACCCTTATATTATGAAAATCCTACACTTAACACTTCATATGAAGGTATATCTGTAACTAAGTATATTAAACTTAACTTATTAAAAAATAAGCTAAAATCATAAATAATTCATTTATGTATTTATTTTTATTAAATTTTAAACAGAGGAGTTGAAAATATTTATTCACGACTTTGATTAAAGAAGAGAATAAAATTTCTTGAGGATATGTATCTTTTGAAACTCTTAAATAGTAAATAAACACAAATTACGTAATAATACTCACTAGAATTACTTAAAATAAGTGATGAAAAAAATATTATTTATTTTATTATGGACATTTGTAGATAAGAAAATTTAAGAAACTACACAAATTGTTACATTTTTCAGCTATTGTGACTATTTGGTTGTGAAAGTAAGCATTATGAGTTTTAATTGACAACATAGGTTTATGACTTCGTTTGATGCAAAAAAACAATAATTATATGATAATTTATAAAATTTACTCCATTTTACGGGCTAGGTTTAGGACTACTAATTACATCTCAAGTTTTAGTCCATTTTTGAAAATGTTAAGGTATTTATATAGTTGATTCTGTCATATATTTGAAGGACATGATTGTTGATAAATTTGACCTTATGAAAGTTGACGATTGGAATACAACTCAAAAGACAGTGTTCGTCTTTGAGCACAACTGCAACACCAAAATAGTCCAAAGTTGATGCTAAGACTGATTGAAAATTGATTAACTCATAGCATGTGAGGACTTTAGTAACTTTGTAAGGGGAATAATTCCTTATTTCAGTATTTGATCAAGATTTGATGTAATTTGAAAGTCTCATCTATATTCTTGTTTAATCGAATCACAAATCACGTCTTTGACAGTCTCATCATACATGTAACGTTTTACCTCTCAATATAGCTTGCAATTACATACTAGCAGTTGGAAGGTTAGGCCAAGAAATTGGAATATAGCAAGAATATGATTGCTCATACAAAGGAGGAAACTAATAACCTAGATCAGCAGGAACAATAACAATGGGATAGAGCCTCATTTACCTCCCATTGCATAAATTTAATTTTGAATAATATATGCCTTTTTTGCCAACAAACAACACAAAATTTAACATGCGATGTGACAAAAAGATTGTGCCTTTTTAAACTGGCACTTCTTACTTGTAGAGCAGTCCATGATAGGTTTCCAAGTAGTGAGAGAGTGTTCAGGGTTTGATGCTTTTCTTTCCTCTAAATGTTGTTGCTGTGTAAATAGTTCAGTAACAAAAATTTCAATCAAAGCAATAATTGAAAATGTAAAATGAAGAACTACAGATGGTGTACTGGACGAATTAAACCATTGATCAAACAAAAGATCAAGGATAATACAATAACTTACCATAGCGGCACATTCAATTTTTCTATCTGTTGAGTGCAAGGTACAAAGATACCTCTATGAGTAACATGAATATCATTTTAAAACTGTAAACATGTGAAATGAGATGGTTACATAGTTAGTATATAAGGTAAGATTTCAAAAAAATATTAGAAGCAAATATTGTAAGTTAATTTGTTTTCTATTTTGGTCACCGCGACTATCAATTTTTAGTAATGAAATCAAAATAAACTTCAAATAATGTATCAAACTTAATTTCAATTATCGCAAAGCAGAAACATTTTAATGCGCTATATTTGCAACTATAATTTCGTATACATGCTTACATATTATCACACAAATACACCGATACTAAAAAGAAACTTCTTTAACTAAAAATTATTACACATTCTCTCTCTCTCTAAAAACAAAAAAATTTAGGAATTCATCGATGGAATTGAATGATCTACTCTTCATGTTGTTCACCTCGACTTTGATCAGCCTCGATACCCTTATTGTTAGCCCAATTATTTCTGTTTCACCTTGAAAATACAGACAGTTAAATTTATATGAGGTGCCTAAGATACACAGCTAAATTCAATTAAAGATTTGAACAGTGCGATATACAATGGAACGAACAAATAATCAGATCTAACCAAATGCCGGATTCGCGTGACCTCGGGCCAGAGAACCGAGGTCGGTATCCTTTTGTTACGAGCTATCAAGAAACGCAATCGAAGTAAAATTCAAGAACAGATGGGAACAGATACTATATTCTTTTATGATTATTGATGTGAATCCTTTCTCTCTTCTGTTTTGCCAACCCCCTTTCATGAATGGAGGCTTCCCCTTTATATAGTAGAGGAATTTCAAACCTAATACAATTCTAAATAAAGCAAGTAAATCTGGTGACAGCTGCGTCGCCGGGATTGACGCCGAATATCCGGGTGATGGCGGATATTTCGGTCTTACACAATGGCAGTCGATCATCCTTCCGTTATTACCTCGTCTGGCCCGGCCTCGAGCTCCTCGATCCCAGTGAGGTGGTCGAGCTTCACCCGAGCGTAATCATAACAACGGGAAACCGAGCGTACTCGTGTCCTCGGTTTTACCCGTATACAGATAGTCCCCCCATTTCCCGTGGCGCAGTTATTGACGACGGGGAATGGAACCTTTAAGTCAAACCTCACTCTGCCCAATGCTAGGTCATTATTAACCAGCCGCCAAATCTTTTTGGGGAATCCTCCTTGAATCAGGACTCTTGATACGCTACAGGATCCCAAAAAATCTTCTTCTATATAAAGCCCATGTTTCCTTTCTTTCCCATGCGTCCATACTTCTTCAAATCTCACTTTTGCTTCCCCTTTTAGCCTACGTTAAGAAAACATTACACAACCATGGCGTACGTTCCATTACTGACCCAAGGTGAGGGTCAGTCTTCATTCGTACCACCGGCTGGAACCGAAGGCCCAGACATGGAGTTAGAATCTACTGCTGTGGGCATTGTCCCGTCGGGTTTCAGCTATGCGAATGACTGTAGAGTTCTTCACCATCTCGACCCGATGGAGGGTTTCGAATCTCTTATTGATGATAGCGCCATTGCCACTGTTCGGGAAGATTGCCGTTTAGGCGCGGATGTTGACCTTCTCCCCGTCGGGGATGGTGTAAAAATAACTCATCATGTTCCTGGCTACTTGTTGTTATACACATACCCCTTTGCCATTGGGTTCGTGCTTCCAGTTCATAGGATAATCGAGGACTTCTGCCGTCGATATCGGGTATGTATCGGTCAGATAGCCCCTCAGATCTGGAGGCTTATGTTCTGTATTGAGAAATTAGCCTGTTACATCCGGCATTTTCGCCTATTCGGAAAATTTGAAACAATTGTGACTTGTACGTCATAAGTTAATATTTTGATCTTAAGTGACATATTTATGTTGTTTATGGAAAAATATTGGCGCAAAGATGTCGGAGAAGGCCTAAGGGCAAATTTGGAATTTTAGAAATTTGTTTCGGGAATTACAAAGTGAGAATTTTAATCAATTGGGCTCAAAAAAAAAAAAATGAAAAATTTGGCCCAAGGTTTAAGGGGTGGCCGGCCATATGGCCAAGCCCAAGTCCATGGAAATTAACCATGTGACATTTTAATATAAGGGGATCATTAAATGGTCATGAACCATTTAGAAACTTCAAGAGAATTAGCAAGGAGAAAAATAAAAACAACAAGAACTCAAGAACAAGGCCATTCGGCCAAGTCCTTAATTTTTGTCTCTTTGAAATCTTTTCCCAAAATTTATTTTCTTGTGGTATTTCCACTAATTTAAGGGTGCTCTACAACTTGGTGTAATTGGTTTGGAAGAAAGAGGACTTGTTTCATCATATTGACAACTTATTCAAGTGAAGAAGATTGAGAAGAAAGGTAAGAATTTATACTTTGTTATTACTCTATGAAGGTTTGTTTGTGTTGTAGTATGTAGGAATGAATAGAAAGTATGGAAATATGGAAGTTTGCAAAGTGGGCATGAATACTAACAAGTGGCCGTGTATGTATATGTATTGTATATCCATAGTGCGTTGAATTTTATGTTATATTCTAGCTATGGTTACGATGGAAATTACATTGGCAATGGAAGTTGGAAGAATTTGGTTGAGGTTGGAATTATGGAGTGTTGGCCGTGTGGTACATTAAGGAGAAGTGAGGTTGAATTAATTTGTAATATGTTGGTTGTGTTGTTGTTGTGATCCTTGTAATGTAAATGAAGGTAAAATGGTATAAGTTTGCCTTGAAATGAAATGTAGGAACTTATGTCGTTTTAGTATGATTTTATGGTATTATGAAAATGAAATGGTTAAGGTGTAAATTGTGAGTAATGTTGATGAATTTGGAAGATGGAAATGTATTATAAACTTGTATGTTAAAGATTGGAAGAATTGAGGAAGTTATGGCTTTGGTGGAAAAAAAATTGGCATAATTTGTATATCTTGTGTTTATATTGTAGAAATGGTATACTATGTTTCCGAATAGTATTGTAATGATCTTGATGAATGATGAATGTGAAAATATTGGAATTGAGTTGGGAACGCGAAGTTGGAATGAGGGTTATATCATTATGTTGGAAAAGTGACTAAATAGGCTCTATTGTATTAAGTTGTGGTTGTTGATGTTCTTGATGTTTTCGTTGGGTTGTTGTTGGTTGTGTTGAGCGAATTGAATCTCGGGGGGTGTTATATTTATAGGGGAAGTGCTGCCGAAATTTCGGTAGCCAAATACTTGACCAAAGTTGAAATATTAGCTTGCATGAATAGTAACTGGTAAAGATGACCATTTGCAGATTTTTGGCGAAACGGGAATTGAGGTTGGACGAGCGTAAAGCATAACCAAGGTATGTAAAGCCTTCCCTATTCTTCTTTGGCATGTCTTGAGCGTAACAGGCTTGAAAGTGAGCCTTGATTGCACTCGCGTCTCATAATCCAAGATTGGAAATAGCGCCAAAACGTTAAATAGAATTGAACTTGTTTCTTTACAAATTGTTGTCAAAATGCTTTCTATGTGCGAAACCTTCTCTAACGGACCCGGATTGTCCTAAACGCCCATAAATGACTTCATAAAGTTTATGATCCATAATTTATGTCCGCCGCCTCGACTTGACCCGAGGTGGGCCCACAAAATCCGAGACCCCTTACTACGGTTTTTAATTGCCTTATTTCTATATAATGTTAAAGAATTCTTTTGATTATGGTACCGTGACGAACGATGAATATGGCGAGTCCATGATATGCTTTGATATGTGTTGTGATTTTAGAAATATGATTTGAAGTAAGTAATCGTACCATCCCCAAGAGAGCATACATATACATATATGATTATCGTCCGATTTTCTTGAAGCGATATGTCATCCGTTTTGTTCCGTTTGCTTAAGAACGACCATTCTGAATCTCTTGCAAGCCCCATGATATATTTGCTACGTCCGAATAGTCTCACAAACTCTGATTTGACATAATCAATAATCCGTCATGGCATTCGAAAGGTACGTATTATGACTGTTTATGTGATTTGTTTATTGAGTCGGGACTTATATGCATATGTTTCTGCATTATTCTGTTCGTGCAAGTTATGATATGTCTATTCACTGAGCCCGGGCCAGGACATGTTCTCGTGCGATTTCTGTGCACTATTCACCGAGTCCCTCGTACTTGCGGGCCGGGACACGTTGTTTGTACGATTGTGATGTGATGATACGGGGATGGCGGCCAGGATGGCGCATGATTATTATTCACCGAGACCCGCAGTAGAGGGCCGGGACACGTTATGTATACATGATATATGTATAGGTCTGACATGCATGATTTCATATTACCGAGTCCCTTAACAAAGGGCCGGGACACGTTATGTGCATATTTGGCATAAGATGATGTTATATATGATTTCACCTACCGAGTCCCTTATCAGAGGGCCGGGACACGACACATGTTCATGTGACATTATATGATTTGCTATGCATTGCTTATCTTTTGTCATTATGTCTCCTGAGGTCTCGGACAAGGTATAGCCTTTTGTATTTCAGATTCCAGCTAAAGCTCCGCCTGTTCTACTTCTATACTCATGTCCCTGATTATGATTATGCTTCTTACTGTTCCGCTTTACATACTCGGTACATTTCCGTACTGACCCCCTGTTCTTCGGGGGCTGTGTTACATGCCCACGTACGTACGCACTCGAGATACGCCACCGCCTTAGGATACCGGTTCGCTGTGGAGAGTGCTCCATTTGACCCGGAGCTGATATTTTTGGTATATGTCTTCGTTGTTCGTTTGCTTGTACATATGCTTACTTGGGTACGGCGGGCCCCCGTCCCGTCTTCTCGATCTCGTTTCATATTAGAGGCACGTAGACATAAAGAGTGGGTTATGGTCCTATCCGTACGCTTGTGTATGTATTATGTGTTTGGGCGGTTATCCACCGCGGCGGCCTTGCCGGCTCGCCTTTACATGTGTAGATAAATGTGTTGGCCCCGTGGCCTTTGTCGGTATTTTTCGAAAGTACGGCAAATTTTTGGTTTGTATGAAAAACAGAGGAAACTCTGCCCAAATTTTTCTAAATATTTGAGATACTGTTTTGGCTTCTGGTATGTACGGGCGCCAGTCGCGGCCTACGGGGGTTGGGTCGTGACATAGCCAATGCCGCCGGGGTGGCTTTTACCCTCGACCATTTACTCCATTTATATGTACCTCGGGTGATCCGAGGGGGGATCGTTCAGTTGATTCCCAGGGGAAGCCGAAGTCTCATTGACCCCGAAGATGATTACGACAGGGGGTGGCTGAATCGATTTATGATGATACGCATGGTTCAACTGGACCGCCCCTCTCCTGTCGAATTTCCCGAAGTGTGGAACCCTTCACCGACTCCAGTTGAGCCTATGCTTGAGGTTGCTATCTTTGAGTGGGTGATTGCCCTTCTTAGGGTTTCTCATAGGCTAGGGCGTACTTGGAGAAGGATGGCACCCGATGAGTGAAAAGGCAAGGATCACGGTAACTCCTTGTCCCGAATACTCCGACCTATATTCCTCTGTATCTTATCTCGACTTAATGTCTTTTGATTTCCAGGGCTTCGGTCGAGGAAGGCTCCCAGGGCGAGGTCAGTGACCGAGAGGATGTGGCTCGGCAGAGGAGGGTACATGCTCCATCAAGGCTACCCAGGAGTAGGGAGGTCGGCAGTTTTCCCGTTGTATATTCGGGGGTTGGATCTCGAGTTCGAACCCGCCATATCATGGGGACTCGCCGGGAGATGCCTTCGGGTGAAAGCGCACCGGTGATTGTGCTTGACGAGGAGGATCTGCCTGAACCGGATATCCCCGGGTCTTCCGCCCCTGATGCAAGTCGTGGGGACAGTTAACCAGTATCATCAGTTACCACTGCATCCTGTGGCTATACTCGAAGATCTTGTCCCCCGACTCATTAGTTCGAACCAGGTGGTAGCCGTTTTATTATCGTTTTCCGAATACCGGCCATAGAATAGGGCTTTTTTTTTCTTTTGATGTACTGATGTACCTGGCACGATCGGGTTTTTATGAAATGGGAAAAGAACTTTTGGAATGTTGTAACCGATTCTTATTTGACTTTATCGAGCATTCCTTGAGTGGTGTTTCGTACTTAAACGTTTAGAACATGCTTTCGTTGTATTTTATCAATAACCGTTTATTCCATACTTTGAACGAACCCGTCGTATCTTGCTCCTGCTTTGAATTTCGTAATTCATAAATATTCATTCCGTAACCGAGAATACGGTTAGTAGACTCGATCAGGGTCGGTTCGAAATAGCACCCTTTACGAGATATTTACAAGCTTTCCCAAGATCGTGGAGGATTTGTTCGAAGATCCGACCTGGGTTTCTTCGGAATGTCGATCTGCTCGGATTGTTCGAAGATCTGTCCCGTTGCTTCTCGCATACGCTTCTCATGATCAGATAGGATCAAAGTCCCATCCGTCACATCCGCCTGACACCGCCACGTGTCGGCACCCCGTTGGCTTTGAAGACGGTTGCAGAAGATTAACCGTCTCGGCCCCACTCTATAAAAGCGAGTTTCCCCTTTCTTTTTTCACTTTACGATTTTTACCAAAGCAAATCTTTACCTTCGTTGCTGCTCTGAGTTCTTCAATCTTCATATCTTCATACCTCCAAACCTTCATACCTTCATATCTTCATCTTTTCTTCTTAAACACCGTTCCAATCTCCAAACATCTGTTTCTAGCATCTTTATCCCTCATATTTTCAAAATGACAAAAGTAAACCTTCCAAAACCAAGGCTGGTGAATCCTCCTCGGCTCCCAGACCTGAACCGCTGTTGTCCGACTTTGTTCCTCAGGATTATTTGACAGTTCGAGATTTTAAGGTCGAAAAACCTTCTCAGCAGGAGGACCGAGGTATTTACATATCTGAATACCTGTGCACGATTCCCCCGAATAAACTCGAGCAAGTCAAAGAGGATTGTGGGTGGAAAGGAAAGAAGGTCGTTATTCTCGACCAAGACGAATCCATAACGACTCACATAGAAAGGTATTTAAGCGTTTTTACTTATCCTTTCACCTTCACCACACTCGACCCGGTTGTGGTCGACTTCGCATTTGGTATGAGGTCACCCGCCAAATTCATCCATCATTTTGGAGGATTGTTGTGCTCTCGTGCATTTCGCTACAAACGCGAATGTCCCGTTCACGGTGCCACACCTTCTCCATTTGTACAGCCCCCGTGTCTTTAGAGGGGGAATGATTAAACTCTCCAAACGAGCTGCAAAAGCGCCCTTCTCCGGTCTAGACGAAGATAGGGATCGGGGTTGGCAAGGCAGGTATGTCCGAATCAGGACAGCGGACCTGATTCCCGCTGATAAATTTTTGTTTCCAGAGAAATGGAACCCAAAACGTAAGTTAGTTTATGTCGATGTGATTCGGCCGTGTACCCGTTCCAATCCTAACCCTTTCGTTCCTTTGTGTGTATGCAGCGTTGGTCCGAACCCTTAGTGCGGTTCCCAACCTCGACCAATGGATCGGGAAAATATGCTCCCAACTGACTTACGCCGAGCGCAACTGGAGGCGTTTATCCCGGTCCCGTTGGGAGGCCGGGACCCATGGTAAGCCTTCTCCTTAGACTGACCCTTTTTTTCTATTCTGTGCAGTACGCCATATTGGCTAAATAACAACTGACCTTCCCCTTTGTTTCACAGGTTTATCAAAGGCCACCAGGATTCGAGGCCAGGAAACTGCCGAGGCCTCAGCCGACGAGCAAGACATCGATGCTCCCGGTCAGGGAGATCTGATCGTAAGGAGGAAAAGAAAATCTTCTGAATCATCTCAAGCCCCGCCCCAGGCTAAAAAGAGGTCGAGGGATGTTACTCGAGAGGCCTCTTTGGAAGGGACCCCGGCCCGCGCTCTCGATGCGGACGTCGTCGGTCAACTACTGGATCATCCAGAAGATGATGACCGTGCTTGGGGCGAGCATCGTTTTATCGACGAGATCTTCGAGCACGAGTTACTTGGTTATGCCGGCAGCCCACTCCACCGTTGGTGGAAAGCCTGCCGAACTCCGGTAATATCTCGGTCGAAAGCTAGTACTTTCGCTCGAAGTGCCGAGAGACCGCCACCGCAAGCCGGATCGAGGGCAACTTCCTCGATGTCAGGTTCTAAGGTACCCACTATCCCGCCCTTGTACGGTATTGGCTCCGTTCTTCCGATACAAGCTGTGGCCACATCTGAAACGATAATTTGCATACAGGATTCTCCGCCGCCATTGGTGGACATTCCTGCAGCTGCTGCGAGAGCCAAAAGTGGGGTGACCGAGCAGAGGGCGACCGATCACGGTAGGTACGAAATACCGGCTCCGGGAATATCGGGTTTTGAGCATCTGCGCATCCCTGTGGCTCAGCGTTTCGGGGTTAATTCAGGCCCCAGATTGGAGAAGTCGTTTCCTGCCCCAAGTGTCGACCCGAGTCGGAAGAGGCTGATTACCTTTAATGTGCCGGCCGATATGAACATGTTATCGGGTCCTGTTGGGATATCCAGCTATCTGTATCCCTTGGTGTCCCAAGAGGATCGACAGAAAATGGCCGAGGTTAGCGAATCGTGCCTGTTCAATGAGGCTCAGCACGCATTGAATCGGGTAATTCTTGATTTTGGATTCTTTTTACCCAACTTATTTAACTTTGAACGTTATTTTAATATCTTATTCCCTCTTCCCTTTTAGGCCTCCGTGCTCCACCATGCGAGCTTCCACCGGCTTAGGTTCGAAGTGGGTCGGCTCCAGGAAGAACTCGATGTTAAGAGTCGGGAGGTGGACGAGCTCCAGGTCTTATATGAAAAGAAATTAGAACATATCTCGTCTCTCCCCGATTTCTCCCTCCTTAAATCGGAACTCGAAAAGGCTCGGAGTGAAGCCGCCGAAGCCAAACGAGAACGCGACGGGTTGGCCGAGAAGGTAAAGGCTTTCGAAATTTACAATAAGTCTTTAATAGCCGATGCTAACACCCTCACTTCTCAGGCCCGAGCGTATGTCAGCCAGATAGATCAACTCCGTTCAGAGCTTGATGGGATCAAACCCGAGCTTGATTCCTTCCATGAAGTAACCGTCGGTGCTGTGGCCGAGCGTGATATTCTCCGGGAGCAACTTCGGTCGGCGGAAGAGCAAATAAAAAACCTTAGCTCATCACTCGCTTCGGCCGATGCGGAGAGGGATCAACTGGGCCAAGCCATCACCGATTTGCAGGTTGAGCATGGGAAGGCTCTCGATCAACTCTCGGGTTACGACGGCATACTCGATCAATATAAGGCCGACGTGACTGCCGCCGAAAAGGCCAGTGATCTTAGAGCCGAGTATGAGCGATGTCTGTCCCGTAGGATAACCCTCGAGGAGGTTCAAGCCACTGGTGTGGATCTGTCGAGTTTGATCGAGGAAGCAAGAAAGCATGAAGCAGAAGCGAAGGCTGTGTTTGATCCCGAGGATTCGGATGTTGACACCGATTCGGCCGAGGAGTCTGGTGAAGAATAGTTCAGGGGCTTTGCGCCCCTTTTTTGTTTTGGATATTTGTTTTGGGGCCACTGTCTGGGCCTTTGTAAATCTCGTTTTTTGTGTATGAATGAACCGAAATTTGTATTTGACTTTGCAAAGTATTTTTTCGCTTCACTGTTTGCCTAGTTTATGCCTTTGTTGTAATTTGCCATATTGCGGTCAATATAAATTCGGACGGTAACGGCCCATGATCGGGCTTTGGTTCACGTAATTGTTAGTCACTGCTTTGTTCGTAATTTAAGAGGCGGCCCCGATCGTGATAACTTTGCATTTTTAGACCGAGGTCATTGACCGTTTTTGGACCGTGGTCCTTAACTATTTATGCAATAATTTAGACCGTAGTCTTTAACTGTTATGCAATAATTTAGACCGTAGTCTTTAACTGTTATGCAATAATTTAGACCATAGTCTTTTGACTGTTTTTCGATATTTGACAACATCGGATCTTTTTGATCGAACTAAGCTTTTTATTGAAGAAACCGGCCTTGGAATACATTCGTAATTGTTGCTGTGGCGAGAACGAACTAAATGGACACGATTCGATCGATCGTTTGGTCCTTACATCAGATCCTATTGTTCAAGCCTCGGCTTTTACATATACATAGACCGTAGTCTTTACTCATGATATAGTAGTCCCCTAGTATTCGAGTTCGAAGTATGAGGACTCGGGTACTACTTGATCGTATTGTGAAGTCCCCGGTTCCCGGTCTCTGATCTATATTCGTAGCACGCTGTTCGGCGCTGCCTCATTAAAAACCTTGCCGAAAACCCACCTCGGGACAAAACGGTCGAAGCGAAAAAGAGTGCAGCACGTGCTTTCAGTCCTATGCTTATGACATTGAGGCAACCGGTGTATCCGTTTCGCTTCCCTCGGGCTGCATCCCTGCATGGTTAGGTCGAATAAAAGAAAAATGGAAGTTATTCATACCTTTAACAATAATATCTCTTCAGGTGTGCCACGTTCCAGTTATTGTTCAATTGGTGTCCCTCTCCATTTTCGAGCTGATAAGAATCCTTCCCGGTTATTCCAGTTACCCGGTACGGACCTTCCCAATTTGGAGCTAGCTTCCCCTCGTGAGGGTTCTTCGTATGAAGCGTGACCTTTCTCAGTACCAAGTCCCCAATTTGGAAATGTCTAAGGTTCGCCCTCCGATTATAATACCTTTGCATCCTTTGCTTTTGTGCGGCTATCCGGATATGTGCAGCTTCCCTTCTTTCATCCACGAGATCCAAACTGACGGTCATTGCTACGTGGTTTGAGTTCTCGGAGGCATAACGGAATCTTAGGCTCGGCTCACCAACCTCAACGGGTATTAGAGCCTCAGCTCCGTACACTAGGGAGAACGGGGTCTCCCCGGTGCTTGATCTTACCGTAGTGCGGTAAGCCCACAGAACTTCGGGCAGGATCTCCTTCCATCGGTGTTTGGAACTGGCCAGTCTCTTCTTTAAGTTCTGCAGTATGATTTTATTGGTAGACTCGGCTTGGCCGTTCGCGCTTGGATGATATGGGGTTGATAAGATCTTCTTAATTTTGTACTCTTCAAAAAACTTGTTGACCTTGCTACCCACGAATTGTTTCCCGTTGTCACACGCGATCTCCGCCGGTACCCCAAATCGACAGATTATATGATCATAGATGAAATCGATGACCTCTTTTTCCCGGACTTTCTCGAGTGCCTGTGCTTCGACCCACTTAGAAAAATAATCAGTCATAAGTAGAATAAATTGTGTCTTACCTGGAGCCCACGGCAAGGGTCCCACTATGTCCATGCCCCATTTCATGAACGGCCATGGGGAGAGGACCGGATGCGACCTCTCGGGTTGATGTATGGACGGGGCGTGCCTCTGGCATTCGTTACATTTCTGAACGAAGGTTCTGGCATCCCCATCCATCTCGTTCCAGTAGTATCCTGCTCTGATCAATTTACGTACCAATGAATCGGCCCCCGCGTGATTCCCACAAGTGCCGTCGTGAATTTCCCTTAGAACGTAGTCGGTTTCCCCTGGTCCTAGGCATCTGGCCAAGGGACCATGGAATGATCTTCGGTACAACTGGGCATCGATCAAACAAAATCTAACTGCCTTGGTTCGGAGGGCTCGTGATTCTTTAGCATCTGATGGTAACTTCTCTGTTTAGAGATAGTCTATGTATTTGTTTCGCCAATCCCAAGTGAGGCTAGTCGAGTTTACCTCGGCATGGCCGATTTCTATCACTGATTTCGTTAACTGCACCACAGCTCCGGAGGAAAACCCTTCTGATTCGACCGAAGACCCCAGATTTGCCAGGGCGTCCGCTTCATTATTCTGATCACGGGGTACGTGCTCCAATGTCCACTCCTTAAACCGGCGAAGGACAACCTGTAATCTTTCCTGGTATCTCCGCATTCGGTCCTCTTTGTTTTCGAAGGTCCCGTTCATTTGGTTGACCACCAGAAGGGAATCACACTTGGATTCTACAATCTCGGCCCCCAAACTTTTGGCCAGCTCTAAACCTGCAATCATAGCTTCATACTCGGCTTCATTGTTAGTTAAGTCAGCAGACCTTATAGATTGTCTTATTACGTCACCTGAGGGGGGTTTGAGGACGATCCCCAGCCCGGACCCCTTTACATTGGATGCACCATCCGTATGAAGGGTCCAGATTCCCGTGCTAGTCCCCGAGGCAAGAAGCATTTCCTTGTCGACCTCGGGGATCATGGCCGGTGCGAAATCGGCCACGAAATCTGCCAGTATTTGAGATTTGATTGCGGTTCGGGGTTTGTACTCAATATCATACCCGCTAATCTCTACAGCCCACTTTGCCAGTCGGCCTGAGAGTTCAGGCTTATGCATGACGTTCCTTAGGGGGTACGACGTCACAACGCATATCGGATGACACTGAAAATAAGGTTTCAATTTTCTAGATGCACTTACGTAGCTAAAGCGAGTTTTTCCAAATGCGGATACCTGGTCTCGGGGTCACCAAGAGTTCTACTTACGTAGTAAACCGGATATTGCGTTCCATTCTCTTCTCGAACCAGGACACCGCTTACCGCAATCTCGGACACTGCCGCCAGGTATCAATACAACTGCTCGTGCGCCTTCGGTGTGTGGAGTAGAGGTGGACTTGATAAGTATCTTTTGAGTTCTGCCAAAGCCGTCTGACACTCGGTGGTCCATGCGAAGTCCGTCTTTTTCTTGAGCAACGAGAAAAAACGGTGACTCTTATCCGAGGATCTGGAAATGAACCGGCTTAGGGCGGCTATGCGTCCCGTTAACCTTTGTACCCCTTTGATGTCGTTTATCACAGTGATATCTTCGATGGCCTTTATTTTATCCGGGTTAATTTCGATTCCCCGATTTGACACCATGAAGCCTAGGAACTTACCCGATCCGACTCCGAAAGCGCATTTTTCCGGGTTCGCCTTCATGTTGTATTTCCTTAGTATCTTCGAAAGTCTCCTGCAAAAATTTCAAATGGTCCTCTACTCGCAGGGACTTAACGACCATGTCATCAATATAAACTTCCATGGATTTCCCTATTTGATGTTCAAACATTCGATTGACTAGGCGTTGATAGGTTGCACCGTCATTTTTTTAGGCTGAAAGGCATTACATTATAACAATATGTGCCGAATCTATTTATAAAAGAAGTCTTTTCTCGATCTGCCGGGTCCATTTGGATTTGGTTGTACCCGGAGTATACATCAAGGAAACTCAGCGTATCATGACTCGCGGTAGCGTCGATCATGCGATCGATGCTGGGCAAAGGAAAAGAATCCTTTGGACAGGCTTTGTTCAGGTTTTTATAATCTACGGACATTCTAAACTTATTTCCCTTTTTAGGTACTACCACAACGTTAGCTAACCAATCCGGATATTTTACCTTTCGAATGGACCCTATATTAAGGAGCTTGGTTACCTCGTCTTTGACGAAAACATGCTTCACCTCAGGTTGCGGCCTTCGCTTCTGTTTGACCGGGGAGAAACTCGGATCCAAGCTCAGCTTGTGTGTCGTCACGTCCGGTGGGATACCTGTCATGTCTAAATGGGACCAAGCAAAACAGTCGGAGTTAATTTTAAGAAACTTATTAAATTCATCCCCGAGCTCGGGCGTTAACCCGTGCCTGTGTATACTTTTCCTTTACGGCAAATGGGCAAACAACGTCACTTGTTCGAGCTCCTTAACGGTGGACTTGGTGGCGTCAGAATCATCGGGCCCCACAAAGGTTCTCGGTACTCCGAACTTTAACTCGTCATCTAGTGTGTCCCCGTTCCGATCTTTCGAAGATTTCGGGATCGGGATCTGTGATTGCTATTTGACATTCTTCCCTTAACCGATTCCGGAGCTTTTTCACGGTCTTAGCGTATTCTTCGACCGCGAACATTTCTTTCGCGGCCTGGTCGTTCACCACGGACGGTTTTGATACCTTCGGGGTCGGAAACTTCAACATCGATGCATAGTCGAAGGGACCGCCCTTACGAGATGAATCATGGTCGCCAAAGAAAGGCATTATATCCCATATCACCCTTCGTCACATAAAATTTTGTCCGTCGCATAACTCCCGCCATGCCGATTGGTAGAGTGATCTCGCCTTTGGTCGTTTCGCATGCCATGTTGAATCCATTGAGGACTCGGATGGCGGGCACGATCGATCTAGTAGCCCCGAATTTGTTCGATGACTCTCCATCGGAGGATATTAGCCGAGCTACCGGGTCAATCGTCAAGACACGTTTAATTCTAACGTTATTGACAAGGATAGAGATTACCAGTGCGTCATTATGTGGTTGCGCAATGCCTTCCATGTCCTCGTCATCGAACGTGATGGCACCCTCGGGGTCATCGCTTCAGACACGCTTTTCCTTCGTTATGGAGATCTTTGTGCGCTTCATCACTGGCCCCACGGGCACGTCGGTTCCTCCCATGATCATGTGTATCACCTGATGAGGCTCTTCCGGTCTATCCGGCTTGTTGGAATCCAGGTTTTTAAAATGGATTTTCGCTCGTTCAATCAAGAATTCTCGAAGATGCCCCAAATTGAACAGACGGGCCACCTCCTCCCTTAGCTGCCGACAATCTTCGGTCCGGTGACCGTGAGTATGATGATACCTGCAAATAAGGCTTTTGTCCCGCTTCTCCGGGTCAGATTGGATGGGCCTCGGATGCCTCGTTTCTTTATTCCGGCTAACGGCCGCAGCTAAAGTTGCTATATCGACGCAAAAGTTATACTCGGATAACCTTGGAATCTCTCTGTTCCCCGAAATTCTTTCGACAACGTTTTTGTTAACCAACCCGCGGTTGTTTGGACCTCGGTCGCTCCTTCGGTCACTTCTCCTATCAATTTTGCCCGATTCAGTGTTACGCCCATTTCCTCTTCGATCGAGCGGATACGGCTGGTACCGGTCATAGGATGATCTGGAATCTCGATCCACCACTCTCTTCGTATGATCGATTCCTCTACCCGAGTGCCACGACACCGAAGCGGCCCTCAAAATCTTATCGTCTTCGACTCTTATTTTTGACTGATATCTGTTATGCAGATCAGCCCAGGCGATTACCGGGTACTCTATCAAGTTTTGTTTCGCTCCATCGAGGTGATTGAGCTCTTGAACCGAGCCCTTGGGTGAAATCCCGAACGGCCAATCGTCCGTAATCGGTGTCAAGTCCATGCGCTCCATTTGAAATCGAGCCACGAACTGGCGGAGGGTCTCGTCGTCTCGTTGCTTGACGTTGAATAGATCTGACTTTCGGGTTTCGACTTTGATAGCCCTGGCATGGGCCTTAACGAAAGCATCAGCAAGCATGGCAAATGAATCAATCGAATGCTCGGGCAAGTTATGATACCAAAGCATAGCTCCCTTCGACAGGGTTTCTCCGAATTTCTTAAGTAGCACCGATTCCCGTTCATCATCGGCGAGATCGTTGCCCTTGATAGCGCATGTATATGCAGTTACATGCTCGTTCGGGTCGGTTGTCCCGCTGTACTTCGGGATATCGGGCATGCGAAACTTTTGGGGATTTTCATTGGCGTCGCGCTCGGCGGGAACGGCATTTGAACAAACTTTTTCGAATCCGGCCCCTTCAGCACCGGCGGAGCTCTCGGTATTTGATCGACCCTCGAATTATAGTTCTCTACCTTCTTATCGTTCGCCTCTATCTTCTTTTCACCGGATTCAACTCGTTTGGTCAATTCCATGAGCATTCTTTTCAATTCGATATTTTGCCCGAGGAGTCCATCGTTACCCTGCTGGACCTGCCTTTCCTCCGTATCCTGGGTCGGTTCCGATGGAGCAACATCGGGTGCCTGATTTCGATTTTGCAATTGCACTATGATCTCTTGCTGGGCCTGCAACTGAGCCATGGCCATATCTAACTGGTTCTGGAGCTGCTGCAGCATGGCTCCGTTATCCTCACCGACCGGAATATTTCCCATCGATGAACCGATTTGAGCTGGATTAACGCGGGGGGAGGGGGGGCGTCGTGGTTCGGTGTATCACCGCCGTCATGCTCGTGATGGCTCGGTTCCACTTGGAAGTTGACAGAATGTGAATCCGACATTTCCTGTATACCTGAAATCAAACCCTAAAGAACAAGTGTAAAATATCGAGTTTGAACACAGTGTTATATTGAACCGCCGCTAATATCTAAGGCCCCACGGTGGGCGCCAAACTGTTTCACCTTGAAAATACAGACAGTTAAATTTATATGAGGTGCCTAAGATACACAGCTAAATTCAATTAAAGATTTGAACAGTGCGATATACAATGGAACGAACAAATAATCAGATCTAACCAAATGCCGGATTCGCGTGACCTCGGGCCAGAGAACCGAGGTCGGTATCCTTTTGTTACGAGCTATCAAGAAACGCAATCGAAGTAAAATTCAAGAACAGATGGGAACAGATACTATATTCTTTTATGATTATTGATGTGAATCCTTTCTCTCTTCTGTTTTGCCAACCCCCTTTCATGAATGGAGGCCTCCCCTTTATATAGTAGAGAAATTTCAAACCTAATACAATTCTAAATAAAGCAAGTAAATCTGGTGACAAATTTGCGTCGCCGGGATTGACGCCGGAATATCGGGGTGATGGCGGATATTTCGGTCTTCTGTTAATGGCAGTCGATCATCCTTCCGTTATTACCTCGTCTGGCCCGGCCTCGAGCTCCTCGATCTCGGTGAGGTGGTCGAGCTTCACCCGAGCGTAATCATAACAACGGGAAACCGAGCGTACTCGTGTCCTCGATTTTACCCGTATAAAATTTCATTTTTTTTCAAGTTAAATCTTGACAATTAAAAAAAAAATTATCCTACTAAATAACTAAAAAAAACTTATTTCGTCAATACCAATATAGATTATAAGTAATACCAAAGGCAATCGAGATAATTGACATGACAAAAATGCATTAATCGCCTTTAGAATGCTTTTTCACATAGCTTTTCTCTGTTAAAATTGTATTCTTTTTCAAAAATTATAAATTGACACAAAAAATAGTGAATCAGTACATGCATGTACAAAATAAATTAACAAAAAGCCAAAGGCATCCAATTTTTTTTTCTATTAGGCCGGTGGCAATAAAAGATGAAGGAGAAGGGGAAGATAATTCCCAAAAAAAAAAAAAAACCTATTTCATCCCTCTCAGATCTCATGCTTGAGAAATATCATCTGAAAAATCGGAAGGGAAAGATAAAAATTCTAAAGCAGGAAGCTTACCTGTTAATAAATACAATATCGATCAATGGAGAGAAGTTCAAACAAATATTGAAAATTTCTAAAAGAAAATCAAAAGTGATGAGAGAACAAAAAAGCAAAGAAATAAAAAGATCTGAACAGACGGAGAAGAGGATATGGAATAATTTGTATAGTGAAAGCAATTGTCCTAAAAGTAAAATACGTATAACCATTAACCCTCTATTTGGATGGTTGTTTCCCGTGGTTCATTAATGTACAGTATGGTATGGTACAGTATGGTGTTATAATGTATTGTACTGTATTAATGAACACAATGTTTGGATAGACTGTATCGTTTGTTGTGGTTTAATAATATTTGTATTGTTTGATTTGACTGTATGGTACTGTATAATAACTTGTAAGTTTACTAAAATACTCTTAACTCTTAATTAGAAATTAGTTTATATATATTAATAAAACTCAGGTAAAGAATAAAATAGGAACTTTAAAAGATAAGTAGGTAGTGAGTGGGCGTGGTGGAGGGGTGGGTGGTGTGAGGTGGGTGGTTGTGGGATGAGGGTGGGGGTAGTGGCTGGTAGGGTGGCGGTGAGTGGTTGTGGGGTTGGGTGGTGGTGAGGGGTAGTGGGTGGTGGAGGGGTGGGTGGTGTGAAGTGGATGGTTGTGGGATGAGGATGGGGGTAGTGGGTGGTAGGGTGGGGGTGGATGGTGGTGAGGGGTAGTGGGTGGTAGAGGCATGGGTGGTGTGAGGTGGGTGGTAGGGCAGGGGTGGGGGTGGGGATGGCGTGGGTGGTAGGGTGGGTGGGATGGATGGTGGAGGGTGGGGCAGTGGTGGGGTGGGGGTGAGTGATAGGGTGGGGGTGGGTTGGGGTGGATGATGGAGGGTGGGGTATAATGGGAAATGAAATACGTAACCACGGAAAAACCACCAAATCCGTGGTTACAAAAATTGGGACTTTTCATGGTTATATAACCATGGGATGAACCACGGGTTTACAACACCATACCACATAATTTTAAGAACAATGGAAACAAATATGGTTTCATACAAAACCATACATTAATGAACCACGGGAAACCACCATCCAAACAGGGGGTACAAAGGGAAAAGTAAAGGGCGACATTTTAAGTGCAAATACACGTGTTAAGGAAATTGACAAATAATCATTCACCAATAAGATAATACCAAGTCTCTAATAATTACGTTTTGTACCATTATCGGCTACACTGTTTCGATACCCTTATTGACGTATATATAATAAAAATAATTCCCACTTGCATATCTCTCTCTCTTTTTTTTTTTTTTTTTTTTTTTTTTTTGTTTTTCACCCGGTGTCCCATACCCGCATTGCCCGACTATACCCGGATGCCCATCGCGTAGGGTCCTATTCGGGGGGAAGTGCTCCCTACCAAGGCTTTTTTCATTCCCAAAGCTCGAATCTGAGACCTATGGTCAAGGGTAGAGCAGCATCATCTGCTGCACCACATCCTTTAGTGGTATCCCAATTGCATATCTCAAGGATAACGTGAAGTTAGAAAAGTAATTTGGCATAATTAGTGAAAATAAATAATATTTTGGAAAATTCTAAAATAATTTAGGGATGAAAACTACGAAGAATTAACTGAAGGTGACGAAAAAGTCTTCAAATTACCAAACGTGACGTGTGGGGCCCACCCCACATCAAAATCCAATTAAATTTGGGATTAAGAAGATTGGGGTCCAAAATGTAATTTTTTAAACTTCTTAATCTTTTACAAAATACAAAAAAAACCCAAAACACCTACCTATTATACTAAAACATCCACCCATTATTCAAAACATCCAAACTGTTCCCTCCCCACAACTCCCTCGCACTTCTTCCATATTTTCAAAATCAAAACTCCCAAGCAAACAGTTCATCTCCTTCACTTCGATGTCTCTCATCTCTCCTCTTTTCTTGTCATCTTCTTCAACCTCTTCAGAGGAGTCTAGCTCTTCTTCTTTTTAATATCAAAGTAAAGTTTTTGTTTCACTTGTTCCAAAAATTATTTGGTAGAAATTGATGATTTTGGTTGTAGAAAAAGAAGAAGAAGAACATGGGTTTGTCTTCAATGTTATTTATTTTGTTGTTCCATGTTTGAGAAACCCTTATTTGGGGTATTTGTTTGACTTGTTGGGGGGGTTTTTGCGTTTGTAAATAATGTACGTTGTTGTCAAATTATGATTTTTTATGATGTTTTTGTTCTTGTTCTCCTTAGGATTTCAAAAAAATGGCTTGTAATCTTGTTGACTTTTTCCAATAGATGAGTAAGTTGCTGCAATAACTTGACACTTATTTGTGATTCTGACATTTCTTGAGGTGTGTTGCTTGCTTTAAAAACCTCTATTTGGTGTATTTTGTAGTGAAATACTGTTATTGGTGTCGGTGTTGGTATTGATGTTGCTGTTGGTGTTGTCCTGTTATGGTATGATTTCGAAAAAGAAAGGATAAACAATTATTGCACATACATTTAGTGTATTTTGTTTAACTTGTATGATTGTGTGTCTGTAGTAGATGGAATTTGCTGTTGTCTTGGAAGTAAATGCTTGTTGTTTTGGTTTGGTTCAGTGTTTAGGAAAAGCTTGGATAAAATCCATCTTGTTGCTGTTGTTGTTGTTGTTGTTGTAGTGAAATAAATGGTTTTTTTCTGTTGTTGTCCTGGTATGGTTCAGGGTTTAGGAGTAGATATCCAATAGATGGTTTTTTTATTCTTATCCTAGTATTTATCTGGTTCTGTTTATAAAAGCTATGTCCAACAGATTTTTAGTTGTTGCAACAATTTCTACACTTGTGCCAACAAGTAGATAATATATTTCAACAATTACAAATCTGTTGGACATAGCTTCAATTTTTTGGTTCTGTTTATAGAAGCTATGTCTAACAGATTTTTAGTTGTTGCAACAATTTCTACACTTGTGCCAACAAGTAGATAATATGTTGCAACAACTACAAATCTGTTGGACATAGCTTTAGTTTTTTGGTTCTGTTCGTAGAAGATATCCAACAGATTTTTAGTTGTTGCAACAAGTTATACACTTGTTGCAACAAGCATACAATATGTTGCAACAACTACAAATCTGTTGGACATAGCTTCAGCTTTTTAGGTGTTTGTAGAAGATATCCAGCATTTTTAGTTGTTGCAACAAGTTATACATTTGTTGCAACAAGTATACAATATGTTGCAACAACTACAAATCATTGGACATAACTTCGCTTTTTGGTTGTTTGTAGAAGATATCCAATAGATTTTTAGTTGTTGCAACAAGTTATACACTTGTTGCAACAAGTATACAATATGTTGCAACAACTACAAATCTGTTGGACTTAGCTTCAGTTTTTTGGTTCTGTTTGTAGAAGATGTCCAACAGATTTTTAGTTGTTGCAACATATTGTATACTTGTTGCAACAAGTATACAATATGTTGCAACAACTACAAATCTGTTGGACTTAGCCGAGATATTTGGTTGTGTTTGTAGAAGATATCCAACAACTTAATCACTTATTCAACAACTGAAGAATCTGTTGCAACAACCTATTCACTTGTTTGCAATTACATCATTTGTTGCAACAAATTCTTGATTGTTGGGGAATTTCGTTACTTGTTGTATTTTGTTTGATCAAATGCCGCACTTCTTATTATCTCTTTACTTTGAATGATGCACTAATCGATTTGAAGCTTTTTTTTTCTCCGTGTGTAGATAAAATGTCTCCGGCCAAAAGAAAAGTTGAGAAATCAGCGAGGGTCATAGAGATAATAAAAAAGCTAGAGTGCAATCATCATTAGAGAATCTTGCTGATTTAGCAAAATCTATTGTTGAATCAGCAAATATAGAGGAAAGAGACAGCCAAATTGACATCAATCCTTAGAAAGAGAGGAAGTACAGAGCCAAGAAGCAGTAGATACAAATGAACAAAATGAAGAAGAATTAGAAGCTGCAGAAACTGCTGATGGAGTAGATGAAGGAGATGGAGTGGATGAAGATGATGAAAAGGATAGTGCTTCCGAAAATACAGTTCACTTGTCGACGTCCATAGCTGAATTAAGAACAAATAAAAGAAATAGTGTGAATGACAATTTAATTGTAGAATCTTCTAATAGATTGGACATATATCATAACAGACCTTCCATTGACGAGGTCGTCAAGGTTTTCAGTATTGACAAGTATCTTTGTGAGGATGCCGTTGAATGAAAATAATGATTTGACCGTTCGATCTTACGGTCAAATCGGCATGGCAAGAACTTTGATATGTTTAGGCTAATTCTTAAAAAGCAGGGGTTGGAGGATTTCTTTAGGAAAAACTGTTTTGGGGTGTATTTGGATCTGCCTGAAGAGACAGGTGCACGGTTTCAAATGAAAATGGCATATGGGCTTATGAAGCGTAGGATTCTTTCGGATGCAAAGGATGAGCTTTGGATTAATTCGTGGCATGCCGGTGTGCTTTGGCTTGAAAGAGTTTGCCATAGTTCTCGGCCTTAGATGTCATCCTTGTGAGCTTCCTACTGTTGTATTGAATAAGCTAGCCCGGACTAGCAAGACAACCAAAGAAGCCAAGAAAGTAGGAAAGGGTGGAAAAGATAAGAGTGAAACTGGTTTGGTGGAGTTAGTTGGAAAAAGCTACAAAGGAGATAAGCTGCTTGTAGATTTGCAGTCCAAAACCATGTTGAAAAAGCATAAGCAGTCCTTGTGTTTAGTTTGGTTTGTGCACTGTGTTCTTATGGCAAAAGATACTCAACATACCACTTGGTTTGCTTAAACTTGCAGAGGACTATGAGGCATTCAACAACCATGGATGGGGCCGGGAAAACTTCAAGTTGACTGTTGACTATTTGTCGAAAGAGCTTAAGCCAACAGTGAAGACAGTCAATCTATATGGCTTCCCTTGAGCTTTCATGGTAAAACATTTGCAATGTCAATTTCTTGTACTTTTTGTATTTCTATCATCATTATGATTTTGCTGGTATCTTGCTTTCTAGGCTTGGGCATTTGAAGCCATTCCTCACCTTCGGCAACAAGTGAAGGACTACCCTTCAGAAGTGTCTTTTCCAAAAATGCTTAGATGGCTGACTGCAAAGACCAACACAAGATTGAGTGTTGATCTTTTTAACCCTCCTTTGAAAGAGGTAAGCCTTAAGACATGTATATAGAATAAACTTATTCATCTGTTAGATAATGTCCAACAAGTATGACATCTGTTGCAACAAGTTACTAATCTGTTGGACAATATCCAACAAGTATGACACCTGTTGCAGCAACCTAGTCATCTGTTGCATTTCATGATTTAGGACCATTTTAATATATCTACTTTTTTGTTGTAGGTTGTGCACCCGTGGCTTGTCCCGACAGTACGGGAGTTGGAGATGCCATTCCTTGCTTCCTTTGTGCCCTTACAATCTGTTCCTGATAAAATGATTGAGGGGTTGAAATTAGAATTGGCTGGAGTGACAGCCATCAAAAGGGAATCAGTTGTGGTAGATGTTGGTGGTGGTGGTGTTGTTGCTGGTGGTCAACCTGCTGTTGATGATGTTGCGGCAGAAATTACCGATGAAAAAATAATAGATGATGATGTTGATGTTGGTAGACAAACTCTAATTGGTAGTGTTGTTGGTGGATAAACTCTAATTGGTGGTGATGTTGGTGGACAAACTCCAATTGGTGGAGATGTTAGTTGTGGTGGATTTGGTGGTAGATTTTCCTTTGTTGGTGCCGACACATCGAAATGTGCTTGTGAATGCACCTATTGCAAGCGGCGAATGGATGATTTGATAAAAAATGTTGAGGAGTCGGTGAAGGCACAAAAAGACATAAATTCTGCTTTACAGAGTTTGTTATCCAAGAGGGGTGTCAATCCATCCAAGAAGCTGACCTCACCTTATACTCCTATTCGCATTCGCAAGAAGGGAAAAATAATTTCCAAGGCACTTGCCAATGTTAGGTCAAGAAAATCTTCTACACCCCACAAGGCAGCTGCTGTTGTTGATCTTAAAAAGGTAAATGTGTACAACCATGCAGATGCTCAAAAATTGAAAAAGCTTGAAAAATTCATCAATGCCAAGAAGAGCAAGGGTACGATGTATTCATTGCATGAATTTAAGGCCGATGACTTCAGGATAATGACAAGCATGGAAGATTGGTGGCTGGCCAGTGTAAGTTTGAAAACAATAATTATTTTTGTTGAAACAAGTCTTATTTTGGTTGTATTAGTTGCAACAAGTTATATATTTGTTGCAACAAGTGGAACACTTGTTGCAACAAGTATTGTTCTTGTTGCAACAACTCACTTAGTTGTTCAGGTGACTGACATTTCTTATACTTTTAATGCAGTATGTTGATGAAATTATGCTCCTAATGCGTGTGAGGCAAAGCACTTTCACTGAGCACTATGCTTCCACAGATATAATCTTGGATCTTAACTTCTACAATATCATGCTCAAGCGGTACACAAAGTTGTCGGATGAAAGCACACAGCCGGAAGCTATTCTATTCAATCAAATGCTTGATGATTTTATATGGGATGATGATGTTATCGCTTATTGCAGAGGTACTGTACCAGCCAGAGGTGGTCGCGAGTGGGTTGGTGCCAAAAGGGTGCTTACTGTCGTGAACATAAATGTCAGACAGTTTGTCACCCTCGAATTCATAATTGAGGAGGGGGTGATAAATGTTTATGATTGCAACCTCCCAAAAATCCAAGATGATGAGTTGTTCATCCACATCCAGCCAGTCATTGAATTATGGCCGAAGCTACTGAAGTAGAGTGGCATGTTTGAACACTTGCTCGAAAAATCTAAAGCTCGGCCCGAAGCTTGGAAATTTGTCTTTGAAGGAGAATCTACCCCGCAATGAAACTGCAATGGCATGCGGATCGTATTCACTTGCTTTTATTGAGCATTTGCTTACCGGCACTAACATGATGAAGCCCGAGACTCTATTGTGCGACAACTCAGTGGCGAGGATGCAGTGGCGGTGGGCAGTGGGTGTGATAGATAAAGTTTTGGAGCCCTGAGCTGGCTGTTTAACAAATTACTACTTGAACAATTTTTTTTTTGTCCTTGTTATTATTTATGAATGTTGTTGCAACAAATGCAACAGATAGTACAGTTGTTGAAAAAGTTGCAAAAAATTACTAATCTACTAATATATTTAGACAAGTTGCCTAAATGATTGCAACAGGTCATACAGTTGTTGAAGAAGTTACTAATCCTTTCCAACAAGTAACTAACTGCTTAAATAAGTTACTAAATGTTGCATTAGATAATACAGTTGTGGAAGAAGTTGCAACAAATTACTAATCTGTTTCAACAAGTTACTAATCCGTTCCAACAAGTAATTAATCTATTTAAATAAGTTACTAATTTGTTGCAACAGATCATACAGTTGTGGAGAAGTTGCAACAAATTACTAATCTGTTTCAACAAGTTACTAATCCGTTCCAACAAGTAACTAATCTGTTTAAACAAGTTACTAATTTGTTGCAACAGATCTTACAATTGTGGAAGAAGTTGCAACAAATTACTAATCTGTTTCAACAAGTTACTAATCTGTTCCAACAAGTAACTAATCTGTTTAGACAAGTTACTAATCTGTTGCAACAGATCTTACAGTTGTGGAAGAAGTTGTAACAAATTACTAATCTGTTTCAACAAGTTACTAATCCGTTCCAACAAGTAACTAATCTGTTTAAACAAGTCACTAATCTTTTGCAACAGATCATACAGTTGTGGAAGAAGTTGCAACAAATTACTAATCTGTTTCAACAAGTTACTAATCCGTTCCAACAAGTAACTAATCTGTTTAAACAAGTTACTAATCTGTTGCAATAGATCATACAGTTGTGGAAAGAAGTTGCAACAAATTACTAATGATTGTAGTAGATATATATATTGATCAATAAATATAGTTGATTTCAAATTTTTATCACTAAATATGGGTGAATCAAGTAGTTCACATCAATTTACTCTAATGATCACTCCATTTAGTGTGTATTGGACTTAGTTGATCATCTATCCTGACCCAAAACACCATCAAATTGCTTAAGTATATATATTGATCAATAAATATGATTGATTTCCATTGTTTATCACTAAATGTGGTTGAATCAAGAAGTTCACATCAATTCACTCCAATGATCACTCCATTTAGTGCGTATTGGACTTAGTTGATCACCTATCTTGGCCCAAAACACCATCAAATTGCGTAAGTATATATATTGATCAATAAATATGATTGATTTCCATTGTGTATCACTAAATGTGGCTGATATCCATTGTTTATCACTAAATATGGCTGATTCCCTTTATTGATCACTAAATATGGGTGAACCAAGTAGTATCTATTGATTTCCATTGTTTATCACTAAATATGGTTGTAGTATCTGATTCCCGGCGCAAGTATAGTATCGTTGCGCAATTGTAGTATCTGTTGCGACAAAACCGAGTAAGTTGTTGAACAAGTCCTTACTCTTGTTGGATAAAACACAACAAGTTACCTATTTTCTGTAACAAGTCACTCCACTTGTTTGATTTTCATTATTTATCACTAAATGTGGCTGATATCCATTGTTTATCACTAAATATGGCTGATTCCCTTTATTGATCACTAAATATGGGTGAACCAAGTAGTATCTGTTGCAGCAATTGTAGTATCTGTTGCAGCAAACTGAGTAAGTTGTTGAACAAGTCCTTACTCTTGTTGGGTAAAACCCAACAAGTTACCCATTTTCTGTAACAAGTCACTCCACTTGTTTGATTTCCATTGTTTATCACTAAATATGGTTGATTCCAATTGTTTATCACTAAATGTGGTTGATTCCCTCTACTTAATAATTAAAACTTGAGTCACTCCACTTGTTAGAAAAAACCCAACATATAACTTAGTTGCATCTGCTTAAAAACTTTGATTTTTTGTAAGATGTTCAATGACTTACTAGTTGCTGCAACAAGTCCTGTTACTTGTTGGATAAAACCCAACAAGTTACAGAGCTGTTACAACAAATTCATTACTTGTTGGAAATGGTACAACAATTTATTAACAAGAATATACACATTAGTGATTTGAACATGAACAACATATCATATAAACCAAGTTCACAATCACCAAGAATATAAATTACCATGTTAAGAAAGAATAACATTAAAATGTCATAAAGATCCAACATATAACTATTATTACAACACAATGCAATTTACAACTATGGAGCATTTCGGCTTGGGCATGTTGTTTTTTGTGGCCAACTATTTTGCATAAGGAGCATTTGTTTTTCCGCATAGCTGTCTTTGTACACCTTCTTCCGTGTTTGCTAGAACTTAAAAGCTTCACATCCCTCGGCCACCACTTGCACTTCAGATGTTCACATTTAAAGCAATACACACATCGCGAATTGAATGACATTCCTTTATAAAAACCTGTTTTATCATCTTGAACATGGCTGGACTGTGACGATTGTGCAACATATGGTGTATTACTCGCAAGTTTGGGTATAGGGATCGGCTCACCCCCACTTCCATGAGGCTTCGTACTTCTATAATATGGAATATCCATATCCACCCCATCCAATTTATCATTTAACACATCTTGTTGGTCTTGAGCTAAATTATGGTTGTCGACCGGGCTTCCAACCACGTATACCCTTAAAATGGGCCTAGCTACATCTTTTAAATAAGTACGCAAACGACCCTGATCGGTTATCTTAAAAGGCAAGACCCTCTGGTTTTCAAAAGAGCTATGGATGTAAGTGATGGCAAGGTCTTTAGGTCCACAAGTTAATTCACAATAGTTAATGATTAAGTTCACAAAATCATCAAACTCAACATCTCTTGGGACAGTCATCGCTATCGTCTCTAACATGTGACTACCCTTCCATCGCCAAATATATCGATTGTTCACCTCGATCCATTCACCATGGCAATCAACACCTATTATTATTGAGTCCCCCATTAATGGTGCCTGAAGATATTTTGTTTTAAGAAAATTAGTCATGACTAACGCAAGTCAAAGACCACTTAAACTTATGATTAAGTTAATTATTGAGTGGTTTTTTATGAAATTTTGGACCCAAAGTAGTTAACTTAATCACAATTTTGAGCGGCCTTTGAGCTTGGATGTTCAAAGCTGTCACAACTAGTAATTACAACGCTTGAATGTCAAGTGTTGAAATTACTCTAGGTGATAGCTTTGACCACCCCAAGCCTAAAGGCCACTTAAATTTATGATTAAGTTCATAATTGAGTGGTTTTTTCCTGTAATTTTGGACCCAAATTAGTTAACTTAATCACAACTTTAAATGACTTCTTGGAACAAATAACTGACTTGTTGCAACAAGTAGGTTACTAGTTGCAACAATGTACTCGCTTATTTGTTGGAGATAGCTTCAGTTTTTGTCTCTGTCTCATATCAAAATGGAACAACTATCTAACTTGTTGGAACAACTAACATACTTGTTGCAACAAGTATGTAACTTGTTCCAACTACTTGGTAACTTGTTGGAGACAACTTCCGTTTGTCTGTTTGATAACAAAATGCAACAACTAAGTGACTTGTTGGAACAAATAACTGACTTGTTGCAACAACTAGGTTACTAGTTGCAACAACTCACTTATTTGTTGGAGACAAGATCCTACTGTCTCGTTTCATAACAAAATGGAACAATTATATGAATTATTGGAACAACTAACGTACTTGTTGCAACAAGTATGTAACTTGGTCCAACTACTTGATTACTTGTTGGAGACAGCTTCAGTTTTTGTCTGTTTCATAACAAAATGCAACAACTAAGTGACTTGTTGAAACAAATAACATACTTGTTGCAACAAGTAGGTTACTAGTTGCAACAACTCACTTATTTGTTGGAGACAAACTTCTCGCCCTGTTTCATCCAACAACTATAAAATATGTTCAACAACTGCTGTACTTGATGCAGCAAGTATCATACTTGTTGCAACAAGTAACTCAGTTGTTGGAAAGAGTAGGAGCTCTCCAACAGATTTCACAGTTGTTGCACAAAGTACAACAACTGTTATAAATTATTTATTCACATTTTTAACAATTATTGCAACAGATTAGTAAATCTGTTGCAACAACTTCATAATTTATCAATAACTCTTGCAGAAACTAGGACTACAACAGCTGATGTAAACAGTTCAGAAGCTCTTATACAACAGCTTTAGAACTTGTTGCAACAACTGTACTGCTAGTGTAACTACAAATCTGGGAAAATCAGCAAATAAGGCAACTATACCCAGATGAACAATCGAAGCAAAACATAAAGATTGTTTAACTTACCAATGGACCAAAAAACACTTATGAAGTAATGCCAATGCTACACCAATGACATTCAATCAAAAAATTTTAAAATCGGATGATTTTTTTTTCTTGAGCAATGGCGGATGAAGAAGAAGAAGAAAGCAGCAATAATGGCGGACCAACAAGAAGAAGAAGAAGAAGAAGAAGAAGAAGAAGAAGAAGAAGAAGAAGAAAAAGAGAGCAGCACGAAGAAGAGAAGACGAAGAGATGGGAAGAACAAAAATGGAGAAAACGGCGCTGAAGAGGATTTTTTTTCCCAATTTTTGTATTTTAGGGTTTATAGTGGTTGGGTCAAAGTGTTAAAAATAAAACTTTGGGGAAAAGTGTTAAAAGTAAAGTTTAGGGTCAAAGTGTTAAAAATAAAACTTGAGGGCAAAGTATTAAAAATAAAATAGAGGGCCAAAGTGTCAAAAATAAAACTATTGGGCAAGGTCAAAGCCCCTTAATCACTAATCAAATTTAGTCACCTCTACTCAATAATTAAAACTTGAATCACCTCCCTTCAATTTTAAAACTAAAACATCACCTATAATTAAATGCCCCTGAAAACTATGAGACAAAAGTAAGCTATACTATTTGTGTTCATAGGATAAAACACAGTATTACTCTCTTGTAATTTTAAAGTTTTAATAATTTATTTGTTTGGTGTGGAAATGGACAGAGAGCCCCTCTACGATCATCTTCGGAGTTGTCAGGATTTTTCTTCTATACCGTAACATCTAGTTTTTGTACTAAAATTTCTATCATACAATCAGGGGTAATCATCGGCCAGTATAATACGATCTTCAGGTATTTCATTTGATATTTTTCCAATATTTCGTTTCTTTAAAATGTTGTATCGATAACACATCTAATTAAGATCAGTATAGTTTGATTTTTATCCTCTTGATTTCGATTTATTTGGTTTGCTAAGTTCGCGGATTGAAATTTTAAATAGAGAATTATGAATTATAACTTTCTTTTATCTTTAAGAGGAAAAAAATGTTTGCCAAAACAATAAATTAAAGAAAGTGCCTTTTAGAACTTGTAACTTTCTAGGGAGTGTGAGTTAGTGTCATGACCCAACTCGTGGGTCGAGCGGGCACCCACACTAACCCCCTGGTGAGCGAACCCTTCCCTTACACTACCATTTTTAGAATTAATATGCGGAAGATTAAATAATACAAGCAGTCTCAAATCATATCATAAATATCTAAAGTGCGGAAGTACAAATGAAACCCCAAGAATCTGGTCAAGTCATAGTACAAGAGCCACTACAAAACTACATAAGTCTGAATATAGAAAATACATAAGTGTCTGTAATACTGTCTTGAAATAGAAAGACAGATATCATAAGAGAAGAGTTTTCCGGGCTGCGGACTGGAAAATAGCTGACCCTGAAAACTCAAATAAGAAGCCTCGAGAATCAATCACGAGGTATTGACGCGGAACCTTGTCACGAGCCAACTCGTGAATCGTACGGGCACCCACACTAATCCTCCTGTTGTGTGAACCCTTCTCAAGCACAAAACTCATTTTGACGCCATATTAAGAAAAACAATACGCTAACCATTTCAAACATCATTTTAAAAGAAGAAAATAGCGAAAGGAAATGCTTTCATTCATTGAACTGTTCCCAAAATCGGGTCTAGACTTGTACAGAGTTTCTAAAATGTACAACTTGAAAAAAATTAAAACCTCCAAATGAATACAACTTATATTTTGGAATAAGAAATAAAGAGAGGGCTTTAGAATGAACTCCGTGAGATCCTCGAAGGTTAACTGAATCTTGCACATCAACCTGGAAAAACTCTACACCCCGGGAAGGGTGTAGCAAGAGTAGTATCAGTACAACACATGTACTGGTAATGGTAAGTATCATAAGCCGAAAACGATTAGTAAGACATATGTAACAAGTGGAAATTAGCAGATAATATGATAGGAGATCAAACATGATACATCAACACAAAAGTTCATAAGACATGATATGGATAAGTCTCTCTCTGCTCAGACCCTGACCTAAAGTCAACTTCTAATCCTCAATATGTATACATCTCACCAATTACTTACCTTGCAACCAAACAATCACTTAAGCATCACACAGCCAAGCAGTGAACAAATAAGGAAAACCATGATGATGTGGTATGCAATGCATATGATGTGATGCAATGCAATGCAATGCAATGGCCAATGTACCAAACCTGTACACATATGCCACGGATAGAACTTTTGACATCTCGATAGTCATGACCCGTGGGGAACCCATGAAGTCCACATACCTCTTGCACCGGAATGTCCCATCGGATCACGAGCACGTATACCTTCTGCTCCGATAACAACCTCGGATCACAGATTTACATAGTATTTTCATCAAAATGTCACATTTCTTTATCATTGTTGTCATAAATCTTTCATCATCAGTACCATATTGCTTTTGTCATTGTTTCCATTGGAACCACATCAAGTAACCATGGGAAATGCGGAATGAAATACAACTATGAATGTCAAACTCAACAATGATAATCATGAGAGTGTAATAACTATAACCAATCCATCATAACCCAAATTAATTCAACACACAATTTAAGCTCGAGGACAAATACCATGCAACTCACTACTCAATGCATCCTATATGGAACTTCTAACTCCCAAGCCTGTCAGTTATTACATTAGTCTCCCTCATAAACCACAGTTGTACATAGAAGGTCACAATACAAGTGGTCATACCATGAAATGATAAAGGATAAGGGAAATGACATACTACACTAAGAACATCCTCAACCAACAACTTCAAGCTTAACACAACCCCTAACCATAATTAATAGGGTAACGAGCACAACATCACAACATAAGGCGACAAGCTCAACATCACAAACACAACAACAAGCCCAATATCACAATACGACGACTAGCCACACACAGACGGCAATTAGCAACCTAAGAGTATCACATGGCTTGCTGAATCATCATGAGGGATAATATGAGCGAAATATAACATGAAATATGATGAGCCCTAATAAAACATGAGAAGTCATAATATTTGATAAAATAGTTGTATAAATGCAGAAATATCGTAAACTGAGCCAAAGATGGCTACACAACTCTGAGTATCTGACATAACTGACTGACTAGTCTATGAAACCTCTATCATGAATCTGAACTGTAAAACATACTTGCTGGGACAAGGCCCCCAGCATACCTTAACTTGCTAAACATGACATGAAAATAAATAAGGATAACACCCCGAATAAGATGGGGCTCACCAACAAGCTGCTACGAGCAAATCCTACTGAGCAGAGGCGTCGTCCTATAAATCCGTACCTACATCATGAAATGCAGGCCCCCCAGACAATAGAAAAGAGACATAAGCATATTGTATGTACCGGTATGTAAAGCAACTGAATGGAATAACATGGCACATAAAATAATATGATAAGAGCTGAAGCTGAAACTGAAGCCTTAATATATATATATATATATTTATAACACGATTAAAAATATTGTGGGAGAGCATTAGTATAACTGACATGTAACCACCAAGTTAACACGTGGCGTCTGATCTCTTCCCGATCAGCTAAGCCGCCTTGTACCTTGCCGAGGCACAAGACGTGAACATGACATGAATGGATCCAAATCCCTCAATGGGGAAAAATATGAAGGTATCGTCCTAAACATAGGCGAGGCGATTCTTATCCTACGCTGGCGTACGTATGTAGTTTCAGGTATAAAACCTTCTCGGTAAACTGTGCAACTCCTAAAACATGAACATGGATATAGTTTGCTAAGAAGCCATGGGTAATAAAGCATGACTTATATTTTAGCATGAATATAGTTACATACTATATTTGCATGAAAACGTGTAGCCATGTAGGATATTTCATGAAAATAAGCATAACATTTATTACTTGCATGTAAGAACCCATAGAATGCAAAGTATGGGTTTTCATAGATTATGGACAAATTCTTAATAACCAAAGTGGAATATCAAGAATATAATAACGAACTATTCATAGAAATATGGTATATCATAATATATGGACTTAGGGTTATCATAAACATAGCTAAATGTTACACCCCGTAGTTCCGTACGTAGAAATTTATAAGTGTTGGACGTTCTAAGTATGGATACTGGAGCTCCCTTTAAGGATATTATACGAAGTAATCCTATGTTCATGATGGTTTATGTTGATATAATAAGCTATGGTAAACTCCGGGACAAAGTAAATCGAAAGAAAATAAATTTGTACAAAAATTGGAAAAAGTTGACAGAATTTTAGGTCAACTTTGGAGGGGTATATCTCCTAGTATATTAAGAGTTTTAAGGTGTTCCAAAATCCTAAAATGAAGTTCTTCGAGTCTAGTTTTCAACGCAACAAACCGCTCATCGATACGATATCGGAGTAGAGAATTATGGACGTTACCAGTTTAGCTGATAGAGCAGAAACGTGTGCGACAACAATTGCACAAGAATCGACCACGGCATCAAGATCGCTACGTGGACCCCGACCCGAATTTGAACCAATATAAAAGGGGCTTGCCCCCTCTTTGTTCAGCCAATAACTTCTTAGAACTCCACTAGAAAGTGGTCAACTCTCAAACCCAAATTTGAAGCCTAAATTAGCTATAATTCCTAATTCCGGTGGTACAACGTATAATGCGAGTATAGAATTTTATAGCGACGCGTGTGGTTCAAGTTTAAGGTGAAAAAAGTGAAGATATAGCGATATTATCAGGAGTAAGGTATGAATCTCCTATTATTAATGTTAATTTTGGTTTATTTACGAAGATAAAAATGTCAAATAGTCGTATAATAGCTTTATTGGTGGAAATATGGGATAAACCCCATATGGGATGTTTATGGATTATTTTGGTATTGAGAATATGATGATTGATGTTGGTATTGTTGTTGTTGTTGTTGGTTGTTGAATTGAGATTTCGGGCTAAGCATATAAACAGGGGAGATGCTGCCGAAATTTCGGCAGATTCTAGAAAGATTTATTTGAAGGACTAAGACAAGCGTATAAAGGTGAGTCTAAAAATAGTATAAATTTTCTTGAATATAGATTTACGAGGGACAAGCGTTGAGTAGTTAAAGTTAAGGCGACCAAAAAGGTATGTATGGCTAAACCCTTTCTTTCTAAAGGCATGATTCCTTGTTATAAATATATATTTTTTTGTACCATAGTTATAATATCCTTACCTCCACAAATGCTAAAAATGTTTTCTATGATGAACATGATGATGATTTTACGATATTATTGAGCATTATTCATGATCTTTGAGATTATCTTACTTATTGTGATTGATCTCACCTCATAATTCTTGTTCTTTCGAGGTGAGATATAGCGATGACGATTCTATTTCTAATGCTATCTAAGTTCATGGCTCTCGATACTCTCATGGCATTATCTATTTCATCTTACAATGGTTGATCCTTCACGGAATGATATAGTGATAATGATGATGCTAGTGATGATGTTGATTTCATTTATGTATTCTGATGTATATGTATGTATGTATGTATGCATTGCATCCCACTGATCAGTTGGGGATAACACCGAGTCCCGAAATGGCCGGTTACGGATGACACCGAGTCCCGAAAGGGCCGGGTACGGATGACACTGAGTTCCGAAAGGGCCGGGTACGGATAACACCAAGTCCCAAAAGGTCGGGTACAGATGCACCGAGTCCCGAAAGGGCCGGGTACGGATATGAAAGATGTATGTGTAGTAAGTGTATGTGAATGCATATGTATGTATGTATGTTATGTATGGATGTGTATGAGATGTTTTTCCTGTAGACGAGTAGTTTACATGATAGAGATCTTAAGAAGAGTACGAGGTATAATTACTTACTTTATCTTATGTTATCTTCATTCCGATATCATACTACTATTCATGCCTTACATACTCGCACATTGTTCGTACCGACGTCCCTTTCTGTGGACAACCGCGTTCATGCCCGTGTGTGTAGATAGACGAGACAAGGATCTTTTATCGTAGGCTCGCCTTTAGTACCGGGTTTGATTGGTGGCTCCATCCCTTCCGGAGCATTGCCGAGTCCGAGTTATATATGTTTTTGTGACAAAAGGGTATGTCGGGGGCCCCGTCCCGACTTATATACTTCACTCATGTTCATAGAGGCTTTGCGTACGTTGCGTGTACGTTTTAGTCATAGTGTGAGTGGATATGTGGATGTCGCGGGTCTATTACATTATATACGTATGCATGATTTTATATTAATATTTAGCCTTCTTGATCATTATTTTTCCATTTGAGACATAAGGATAAGTTATAGGTTGGTTCGCTCGGTTTCCGTAAGGTGCCGGGTGCCAATCACGCCTCACCAAGGTTGGGGTGTGACAAAGTGGTATCAGAGCAGTTCAATCCTAGGGTTTTCTGCAAGCCGTGTCTAGCATAGTCTTGTTTATGGTGTGCAGAGCACCACACTTATAAACAGGAGGCTGCGGGACATTTAGGAATGATTGACCTTATTTTCTCATCTTAGATCGTGCGATAGATCTATGTCACCAAGATTCTCTTTTTCCTAATTGTGTGTTATGATTTCAGCAATGCCTATGAAGAAAAAAGCCACAGCCGCCCAAAAGGGCAAGTCAGTAGTAGAAAGGAGAACGGAACGAGATCCGCCTGCAGACATAGAGAAGGGTGAGTCTCAGAATAAGGTTCCGTCTCGGACCTTTTACATTCCACCCATTTCAAAGGGGCATAAAGGAACCTCAGCTCCAGCTCCAGCACCCCCAGTTCCTCCACCAGATGCTTCAGGCCAGCAGATGAGAGGGGCCATTTAGCATAGTTGCCGCTCAGGCCCAGCGATAGGGTGCGGGCTAAGGTGACAGAGGCGTCTGTGCAAGAGCCCGTGATTTATTAGTTTAGACCCTCCAGAGTTCTTTAGGTCGAAACTGGATGAGGACCCGCAGAGCCTTATAGATTAGATGTCAAGAACGTTACGACTAATGCATGCTTTTGATACTGAGTCAGTAAAATTGGCTTCTTATAGACTACGGGATGTTGCGGTCCATTGGTATATGGTTTGGATGTCCTCTAGAGGAGTTAATGCACCTCCCCCAGTATGGCAAGAGTTTGTAGACGCTTTCCTTTGACATTATCTGTCGCCAGAGGTTTGGCGGGCCAGAGCTGATTAGTTTTTGAATCTCAGACAAGGAAATATGAGTGCCCGCGAGTATAGTCTCTGTTTGAATTCGTTGGCTAGGTATGCCCCAGCCATGGTAGCAGATATGGGAGACCGTGTATATGGATTTGTGAGCGGTTTGGGGCCACATTTTCATAAGGAATGTTTGATGACCTCACTTCAGGAGGGGATGGACATTTCTCGTATTCGAGCATGCCGAGAATTTGGAAGAGCAACGCAAACCGGCAAAGAGGGTGAACGCGATTATGATAGAGGTGACAATAAGAGGGCCAGATCTCCAGGAGCTATTAGTGAGTTTAGAGGAGGACAGGAGCCGCAGTATTTCAGAAGCTAGGCCGATCGGCGGCTCGCGCCTTCCCGATTTGTAAGTTAGAGATTTGATCACCCTATCTATTCCGAACTGAGCTAGAGTTCCAAAATCTTGGGTATATAGTATAAGGGTGACTCGGGCCTGATGAGGCCACCTGCAACACGATGTACTCAGTGCGGCAGATTACATTGGGGACCATGCCAATTAGGTTTGATGTTTGTTATGCTTGTGGCCGGTCAGGCCATATTATACGTGAGTGTCCGTCCCGAGGTAGTAGGGATACGTCCTGGCCTACAGGATCAGTAATGGGTTCGTCATTATCGGTACACCCTCCGGGACAGGGGTCGCAGGAACCAGCAGGTCGTGGTAGAAGTAGAGGAAAAGTGTCTAGTTCAAGCGGCCCTCAGAACCGTGATTATACATTAGCTGAGAAATAGAATCATGAGCCTTTCCCTAATGCTGTTATAGGTATAGCATCAATGTCTTCCCATGATATATATATATGTAGTGATCGATTCGGATTCTATTTTGTTATATATGTATATATATATATTATTTCTTATATTTTCGATTGTACTGGGGTAAAATGAAGCCTACGTTAAAGGTAGATATTGATAACATAAGATAATGGGCTTGGACTAGAGATATGACTATAAGGAAAGCAGGATGAATATATGAGGAGTAGACATACATGAGCATACGAGCAAGCTATGGTATTAAGAAGAGAAGTAAGAAATGAATGACAAGATGAACTTTGTACCTATTTCATGACGAAGACAAGGATTGACTAGATAAGGTAGTGGAGGAACTATGACGCCCAACAATGGGGCAATCGAAAAGTAATAGAGAGCTATGAAGCAAGATGAGCTAATGAAATGCAAGGATAAGTTATGAAACTAGACGGAGATGAGATCGCAAGAAAAAGATTCATGGATATAAATAGTGAAGATGAACATTTACGGAATCAAGAGACTCGCTTGATTAATGAATCAAAACAACAGATAAGTGCGCTAGACTATGGGAAAAACTTATCAGGTGAGAGTCGGGCGAAGGTTGAGAGCAAAAGGAGAACTTAAAGGAAATGATTAAAGTTATCACATCTAATGGGAACAAGCTGGTGACTATGACAAAGGCCGGGAATATCTGTGAAGCGTAAGAAGGATACGCAGAGATCGAAGAGAACGAAACAGTTTGAATTCGCTGCATGACAAAGACTCTTAGAAAAAAGTTCACCCCTAATTCATTAGTCGAACTAAGGAATCGGAAACTTTAAGGGTAAGTTGAAGGAAGGAATCCTTAAGGAAGAGATTTGAGATGTTTGATATAAGTATAAGAGCTACCGTCAGCAAACGCAAGTGCAAGAAGTCCAACTAAGAGCAAGAGGAGTTAAGCAAAAATTCCGGTGTTAAACTTATTGATAGATAAAGTATCACAAGGATTAATTTGACTACTATGGAAAGCAAAGGATCTTTGTGTGATATGACTAGTTTGAAGATATCAAAAAGGAAGCAATGAAAATGAATTAAACTCTAAGAAGACGAAGTTAGGGGATATCGGTGAGAACAAGAAATTCTTAATGAAAGTACGTATCATATAAAAGTGCAAACGGTAAAGGAAGAAAGATAACCTGCGTAATTCGAATAAGTTCTATTTTAATTGAGCAAGTGAGCAAAGTAATTACCAGTAAATGCAGGTAAGAACATAGACATTTACCTCAGAGAAATCTCTACTTTACCATTCGAGGACGAATGTTTTTGAAGGGGGGGAGAATGTTACACCCCGTAGTTTCATACGTGGAAATTTATAAGTGTTGGACGTTCTAAGTATGGATACTGCAGTTCCGTTCAAGGATATATGATATTATATGAACTAATCCTATGGTTATGACGGTTTACGTTCATATAATAAGCTATGGTAAACTCCGGGACCAAGCAAATCAGAGAAAATAAATTTGTCGAAAACTTGAAAAAAAAGTTTACAGAATTTTGGACAAAATATTGGGTCAAATTTGGAGGGGCATATCTCCTAGTATATTAGTAGTTTTTGGGTGTTTTGAAAGCCTAAAATGAAGTTCGTCGAGTCTAGTTTTCAACGCAACAAACCGCTCATTGATACGACATCGGAGTAAAGAATTATGGACGTTACATGTTAGACTGACATAGCAGAAACGCGTGCTACAGTAACCGACTTGCTACAATACTGCTACGTGCTGACCTGACCCGAATTTAGAACTTTATAAAACAGGCAAAACCCGATTTCTTTTCACAAAAAATCAGATTTTAGAGCTCAGCACATATTGGGTCATTTTGCTCATAAAAAGTTGAGAGAATTGAGTGACTCTTGCTAATCAAGGCTCGGGTGGTGCATAGTTATGATTATAGCATCATTTTGCGGTAGAGTTTGGCTTAAATTGAAGGTGGAGAAGTGAAGATATAGCAATATTATCCAAAGAAAGGTATGAATCTCTTATTATTAATGTTAATCTTGGTTTATTTACGGAGATAGAATTGTCAAATAGCCGCATAATTGTTTTGCTGGTGGAAATATGGAATAAACCCCATATGGGATATTTATGGAGTATTTTGGTATTGACAATATTATGATTGATGTAGGTATTTTTGTTGTTGCTGTTGGTTGTTGAATTGAGATTTCGTGCTAAGCATATAAACAGGAGAGATGCCGCCAAAATTTCGATAAATTCTAGAAAGATTTATTTGAAAGATTAAGACAAGCGTATAAAGGGAATCTAACAATAGTATACATTTCTTGAATATAGATTTACGAGCCTGGGAGGACAAGCGTTGAGTAGTTAAAGTTAAGCAACCAAAAAGGTATGTTAAGTCTAGTCCCTTTCTTTCGAAAGGCATGATTCCTATGTTATGATTCCATTCATATTTTTTTCATAACCTTCTTACTTCCAAAAGTTAGAAGTCCATGATTCTTAAAATCTTTTTATGATACTAAGGATGAGATGTTTTCTATGATGAACATGATGATGATGATTTTAATTCTAGAAATTCTGAAGCTATGATTTGAGGGCATTATGAGATTATCGAGCCATTCCATGAATCCCTTGATCTTATTTATTGTTGATGGTCTCACCTCATGTTACTTGTTCTTTCGAGGTGAGATATAGCGAAGATAATGATTCTATTTTCAATGCTATCTAAGTTCATGGTTCTCGAGACTCCCATGACATCGTCGACTTCAACTTACGGTAGTTGATCTTCTAATGAAGGATATAGTGATAATGATAATGCTAATGATGATGTTCATTTCATTTATGTATTTTTATATGTATGTATGTATGCATTGCACACCCACTTATCAGTGAGGTATAACAACGAGTCCCGAAAGGACAGTGTACGGATAACAACGAGTCTCGAAAAGGCCATGTACGGATAACAACGAGTCCCGAAAGGGCCGTGTACGGATAACAACAAGTCCTGAAAGGGACGTGTAAGGATAACAACGAGTCCCGAAAGGGCCGTGTAAGGATGACAATGAGTCTCGAAAAGGCCTGGTATAGATGACACCGAGTCCTGCCGGGTACGGATATGACAGATGTATGTATAGTAAATGTATGTGAATGCATATGTATGTATGTTGTGTATAGATGTGTATGAAATGTTTTTCTCCTGTAGACGAGTAGTTTACATGACAGAGATCTTAAGAAGAGTACGAGGTATAATTACTTACTTTATCTTATGTTATCTTCATTCTGATATTGTACTACTATTCATGCCTTACATACTCAGTACATTATTCGTAATGACGTCCCTTCTTGTGGACGCTGCGTTCATGCCCAGGTGCAAGAAGACGAGATGAGAATATTTTGTAGTAAGCTGCTTTCAGGTACCAATTTTGATTGGTGGGCTCCATCTCTTCCTTGAGCATTGCCGAGTCTGAGTTGTATATGTTTTTTTTGTGACAAGAGGGTATGTTGGCCCTGTCCCAACTTGTGTACTTCAGACATGTTCATAGAGGCTTTGCAGACAGATTCCTGTGTACAGCTCGGTTATGTCTTGTTAGTAGATATGTGGACGCCGCAGGCACATTACATATATACGTATGCATGATTTTATATTCATAGTTGGCTTTCTGGGCCTTATTTTGCCGTTTGAGACATAGAGGATACGAGTTATTAGTTGGTTCGCTCGATTTCCGTAAGGTGCCGGGTGCCAATCACGCCTCACTAAGGTTGGGGTGTGACAATTTGTTAATCAGGAAGAAGTCTTAATGGCCTGGATATGTGTTTATAAGTCTTATGTGATCATGTGGGCATCAACAGATAAGTAGTGACCATCACGGATGTTTATGAGTTACTATGTTAGTTATAAGATCCCTAATAGGGCATATGATATTAGAAGGTAAAGCTGATGATGTATTTGCGAGGTAGGCACGGTTGGGTCAATTCAAATGGTTTTCTAACAATTTAGAAGTGTGTTTATAAGACTAAGGGTGACATAAAAGCTAATAGATAAAGAACGAACACTAGAAGAATATAAGAGTACCTATAGGGGATATTTGGATCGGGCTGCACGTTCCGCAACACATGCATTCATATTTGGATCGGGTTGCACGTTCCGCAACAAATGCATTCATATTTACCACTGGTCTACAGTCAGTTGGGTAGTTATGCATTTACTACTGGTCTACGGCCAGTTGGGCAGTTATGCATTTACTACTAGTCTACGGCCAGTTGGGCAGTTATTTATTTACCACCATTCTATGTGTCACACCCCGACGAGGGACATGACGGGCACCCGACCCTAGCAGCCGAGTACCACCTGACGTGACATAATATAACCTTAATACAACAATCCTTATCATAATCATTAGCATATACACGTAAGAGCACCGGTACACAAGAAGGCCCCACACAAGGATAACATAACCTCTTTGTGAACAACCGTATACAAAAGCTAGCCGAAAAGGCGACCACAACATGAACATCATAAAATATCATACAGCCACCCAGGCTATAACATGTTTATCATAAGTATAATGAAATCATGCATGACTCCGACACCCACTAGACCGACTATGAGCCCCTTGGAGTACGTACATCTAACATTTACATAACCTGCAGACTCAATAAATACCCAACTAGCAAGCTCGATATAATGGTAATCACTGACGTCCCGCTGAAACTGGCGATCCTATTGAGGGGTTCTTCTGCTCCGCCTGTCAGGACCTGCAGCATGAAATGGAGCGTCCTAGAAAGTGAGACGGTCAGTACAGATAAAAGTACTGAGTATTTAGGGCAGGGAAGTAATGACATCAGTAAAATATAAAAGTAAACATGGTAGAATAGTGAAACTGGTAATCTGTGACATATGAAAACATACAATATGCCATGCATGAGAAAATCATTTTTCATATGCAACATATACATATATATATATATATATATATATATATATATATATAACGTACCCGACCCTAGTGGGACTTGGCGTGAACCGTACCCGGCTCTTTCGGGACTAGATGTGAAATGTACCCGGCCTTTTCAAGACTCGGTGTGTATATCATCATCATCATATGATCATCCTCCCCGCATCTGTGGCTTCCCGCATCCGGGAAAACATCATTATATCATAATGTGCCCAGCCCTAATAGGACTAGGTGTGAAGCGTACCCGACCCTTTTAGGACTTGGGGTGATTACCCAACTGATCAGTGGTTGCCCATCTACGCTCGTATCCGAGCGACTATAGCGCGCTCAATGGAGTAAAATAGTGCATATATATATATATATATATATATATATATATATATATATATATATATATATATGCATGAGGAATCAAAGAAGTGACATTGGGCCTTTCGGAGTGACGTAAGGTCGTTATACCACCGAATATATTATGGGACACATATCGAGGCCAAGGAATGACTCAAATGATAATACTCATATTAAAATCATAAGGATCTTTCATAAAGTATACGGACGGTTTAGTAGAAGTCAATGAACGACTTAGTTGGGGACGTGTCACGGCTCGAACCATGGCCTAGGCGTAACACGGCACTCAGTGCATGTCTGCATGTGACCAAGCGAACCAATTCGCTAGCTGGATCAACACATGGTATACTGATATTTACGTATGATAAACATATGCTAATCGAGTGAGAATAACTGACTGAAATATATATTTTTGTGGAAGAACTACTAAAAGTCTGCAATACTAAATAAGTGGTAGCCAAAAGGGCTAACTCAATACTCCAACAAAATACTGAAGTATCTGACTGACTATAATCTACGAAGCCTCTACTGAATAAGGAACTACTAACTGACTACCGGGACAAGTCCCAAAAGATACCTAATATTAAAATACCGTACGCTAACCGACCGAATATAAAGATAAAGATAGGGCCTCGAGAACCGAGGCTCACCACCGACTAGCCGAACTCGAAAGCTTCCGAGCTAGTCGCGCGTACGCACTCGTATATCGATATCTGCATCATGAGATGTAGGCCCCGAGCAAATGGGACGTCAGTACACTGGAATTGTACTGGTATGTAAAGTAACTGAATGAAATAATAAGTTGAACTAAAACGAAATAGAAATGTTGATAACTGGACCGAAACAGAGAAGTAAGGATATGGATACTCCCTGTCCTGAATAACGAATAACCTGCTTACTGTCTGTGACCTTAGGTCCAATAATAATAATATGCATGCAAAATCTGTGGCATGATGTCTAAGTATACGTATACATAATCTATGACCTCAGTTCCCTATCTGTAGGCCTGATTCCCTGATACAGTTATTCAATAACAAGCACTGAGACTGAGATATAACTGATAACATGATACTGGTTACCGATTTTGAAGATGAAACTGGTATATTTTCATAATAATTCTAAGTATTCATACTGAGACTTATGAGATACAATTCACAAGTCTATATTGATTACGTACTGAGTTCATGATATTCAAATTAATCACCATGAACGAATTCTGAAACTATAAGCCTAGAATATAACAGTTCTACAACTATTCAAGAAACTAGGGCTAACCGTATTCTCGAGTCAATTTCTCGATAAATATAAAGAATGAGGCTTAGGGAGAATCTTGAACATTCCCTAACGTGGATAGTTAGCCTCACATACCTGTAATCTCTCCAATCCAACGAACTAAACTGCTTTTCTGACGTAGAATACCAAAACTCTAGCTTTGAATCACTAGGGAAGGATTTACCTTGGAAATCCTATGTTTTGGTTAAAGAATCATGTTACTAATCATGAATAATTGTTGGAATTACTTAGGAAACATTAGAGTGATCTTACCTTGACGTGGGAGGATGAGGAGAGGAGGAAAACGACTGCTGAGGGCTGTTGAACGAACTTGTAATGTCTAATAACTGAAATTTTGAGTTAAGTGTTAAATTTATAGCATATCGTATTTTAGACCCCCAGGCTCGCCGAGCGCAGTCTATGGCTTGCCCCCGCCTCGCTTTGGGCATGCTCGGCGAGGTCCCCTTTCACTTTTACACTCAGTCGATAGTGTTTAGTAAAATGGGCATAACTCCTAGCACAGAGCTCCATTTGGGCTCCACAATGTACCGTTTGAAAGCTATTTCAAAGGGATAAAACTTTTATGTTTTATGTTTTCTCAAATTATTAACAGATTTTCACTAAATAGGGATGGAAGGCAGACCTAGCGAAAACTTAGCCGATTCAATCGAATCTGAGTACCCTCTATTAGCCATTTTGAGACGATCATATCTCCTTGATCCGGACTCCGATTGGCTTGATCCTTATATGCCTGGAAAGTTATTTCTATGTACTACAACTTTCATTAAGGAACCTTTTCCAAATTCCCAATGAATCAAGGTGTTATGGTTACCCAAAGTAGGCCCCTCATCCACTTTCACAAAACGTTCAAACCTTCAAATTTCCTCTGAAACTCTAACGATCTAAGTCTGACCTTTATTTTAAGATATGGGGTGTTACAATATATCCCCCTTGGGATCATTCATCCTCGAATGATGGGTTTTTGTTAACTAGGCTGACGAAAACACTTGTTCACTACTATAATGAACACCTGAATGCTAATAAACTCAGTGGATTGCTAAAGCGAATAGCTTGCGAACCGAATAGCTATTGGGCCGAATGAGGACCGAACGAGTGACTATAAGCTAATGGCAACATCGAGTGAAATCTAAATGGGGATATAAATTACCATTAACATTTTCTGCTGACTCTTCATAGAGATGGGGATATCTGGACCTCATGTCCTCTTCGGCTTCCAACATAGCCTCTTCTACTTTCTGACTCCTCCAAAGGACCTACACTGAGGCCACTTCTTTCGTTCTTAACTTGCGCACCTGACGATCAAGGATCTCCACTGGAACTTCTTCATAAGACAAACTATCATTGACCGTTATGCTATTAGTCGGGAAAACCAATGACGGGTCTCACACATACTTTCTCACCATGGACACATGAAACACTAGATGCACAGCAATCAAGTCTTGTGGCAACTCAATCTCATAAGCCACTTGACCAACCTTTCACTGGATTTTGCATAGCCCAATATAGCGGGGACTAAGCTTCCCCTTCTTACCAAACCTCATAACTCCCTTCATAGGCAAAACTTTAAGAAACACCCAATCATCAATTTGAAACTCTAAGGCCCTTCGCCTCACATCTATGTAAGACTTCTGGCGACTCTGAGCCGTTCTCAAATGCTTTTGAATTAACTTAACTTTCTCCTCTCCATATCCTGATAGACCAAGTCTGGTCCTAACAACTCTGCTTCACCAACTTCGAACCAACCAATCGGTGATCTACATCTGCGCCCATACAAAGCTTCGTACGGTGCCATCCCAATTACCATTGAAATCAAGAACACATGCTTACATAACTGAATGAATACATGATTACCAAATGCTGAGATCTTTTGAACTGAATGTCTACTGAACTAACTAAATGCTAAGTTGACCGAATACTGGATTAACTGAATACTAGACTGGCACAAATATGTGAGTACTGGACTTACATCTGAGTACTAAGCTAACATAAATATCTGAGTATTGAACTGACATGAATATTATAACATTAGATCTGAATAGTGTATCTATCTGATTATCGGTCTGCACATGAAAAGTTTTCTTTGAGATTAACCTTGGTACCAATCCTTTCTAAAATGATATCCAGAAGTTTGTTGTGAACTGGGCACCATGATCTGAAATGATGGACGATGGGTCCCATGAAGTCGAACGATTTCTCGAATAATAACTTAGCATAGTTCAGTGCTGAATCTATCGTCTTAACAGGCAAGAAGTGTGCCGACTTCGTAAGTCTGTCCACAATCACCCAAATCGGGCCATGCCTCCTAACCGAACGAGGTAGACCTATTATAAAGTCCATATTTATCATCTCCCATTTCCAAACAGGGATATTTATATTCTGAGCCAAGCCGCCAAGCCTCTGGTGTTCGGCTTTCACTTGCAGACAATTTGGGACACTTAGTCGCAAACCTACCACATTCTTTTTCATATCGTTCCACCAATAAATCTCCTTAAGATCATGATACATCTTTGTGGAATCTGGGTGAATGGAATACCTAGAATTGTGAGCTTCTGACACAATCTGCTCTCTAAGCCCATCTACATCTGGAACGCATAATCTGCCTCGGTATCTCATGGCACCGTTATCTCCCCCTTCAAAAGCTGACGCTTTATGTTTGTGAATCCTCTCTTTCATCTGCAATAAGTAGGGATCACCAAACTGCTTCTCTCTAGCTTTATTGAGTAAGGAGGAATAAGCCATGTTCTGGGCAACAACTCCACCCACTTCGGAGTTCGAAAGTCAAACTCCTAGCTTGGATAAACGGTGAACTTCTTTCACCATAGTTCTCTTGTCTGCCTCAATCATGAGCTGTACTTCCCATACTTGATTTCTTTTTGAGATACTTCCTAAAATACTCATAGTACTGTTGTGCGCTAAGTCATTGACTAGCACCCTAAAGATTAGAATCTCGTGCAATGGCACTACCCTTATAACACATAACAGGGCATGATCTTATAGCTTTTATGTGATCGCCTAATTGATAATAACTGAACTTGACATAATTCGATCGACAATCATTCTACTCACTTCGGGTTTCTTCTAAATTGAGGCATATTCCTTATGGAGACTATCTCATTATGCCAACCTAACTGAACTGAGGTTCTTCATATCTCATGCTAACCCTTCGGTCTTCAATTATCTCGCTGGACTTACCATCGGCTATTTATGCATCTCCCCCCTTGGACCAAGGCTAACGTCTTATACTTGCAAATTCTTCTCTTTTGTTGGGATCCAATTAACTTTCCTTATCTTCTGTAATTCCTTTGTACTCTACAACACTGATGACTCTTTTTTTTTCGACTCACTTTTGAGCAATTTCTAACTGGGAAAAACTAAATTACTTACATGAACAGGTTGCTACTGTATTCATAACTGGCATACTCTATCTTAACGACTTAACTTTGCTCACACTGTAAATCTTAGGGAAACCCTTTTTGGACAAGTATTAAAGGCTATTCTTCTATAGTTTGCTCTCTTACCGCTTAGCTGATTTCTTCTTGCACTAATCACTCAACTCCAAATTTAACTTAAGCCCTTAGTTTCTAACACTCATTTGGATGTATTCGAACTGTCACCCACTTCAGGTGTTCATCTGACTAAGGAAATCAAATCATACTTCTACTAGTTCTGTTAAAATTGCTAATGCATTGTATCTACTCAAAACTTACTTACTATTTTTCTGTTAATCACCTGCTAGCTTCATATTCTCTTATTCTGCTCTGAATAACCTAAGTTATTTCTAACTCTCCCACCTCATCTGACGCTATTCTATGGTCGTTTACTATCTTTTCTGAACTATGGATCACACTTAAGAAACTTTCATCTATCTTATATGAAAAATTGGAACAACTAAACCTAAACTTTCTATACACTTCAAAATCATATCAGACTATACACATCTGGGATAAACACTTGCTCACATAGCTTAAGAGAGAACTGTCACATCTACTTATCTCATAATAATAATTACTTCTTATAGTAACTTACTACCATCGTACTCTCTAACTTTGATTTCACTAAACTTAAACAAACTAAAATCATTCCCAAAAATTTAATATCATCCGCTTATGGTTCTTATTTCATAACATCTCTTTTATTAACTGGCATAGTTCGTATGAAAATTTAATCTGGGGATGCTTCTTTATCCTGACGACTCTTCGAAGCATCTAAGCGATCTTCGAGAATCGAAATACCGCTTAGCTTAGTCATTACAACCTGAATGGGCTTGAGAATTAAGAGTAGCCACCGAAACACACAACAAGGCCCACGCGATACACCACTTGGTGTCTCTTATCACACTTGTTGCACATAAGATTCTGAAAACTTCTGTGGCTTACACTGGTATGTCACTGAGAGGATGGTGCTCTTAAACTCTGTTTCTAGCTTAACTGACCTTTTTGATCATATCTAGACCTCAAGACTAGTGCACTAGCTGCAGATAGAGTGGGTCCTGATGCCCTCCTGTAGAAAACTGTCTGCCCCCACCTCCTTAAGATCCTCCATGATTTACGTTTCCTGCAGACATAGCTCCTTCTCTAATTTCTCTGATATCCTCTCCCTGTTGTCTCCCATTCTCCACTATCAAGAACATCATTATCATTCAACTTCCCATTCATTATGCAACACCCTTTCTAGGGCAACTTCCACTTTATTCTACTTTCAATAGCACCTCAAGTCTTATTCGTTACCAGCAAGGACTTAACATTTGTACCTCTATGGGTAATCAAGCTCAGTTGGGCCTTGAATTACCCGTTCGTTTCCTACGTATTCGAAACATACGTAATTCAATAGGAAAAGAAGGTCACTTATTGCTCTAAGCTTCATGGCACGATCTGGAGTAGAAAGAAATGAGACAATCCTGAATGTCTTGGTGGTCAACTTTTTATATGTGTGGGCCCTTACACATATAAAGGCGACCCCACTAGACATGACTTCATAGACTTCCTAAGACACTTCAACCTAGTGCTCAGCTATCAAGCTTTGTCACGTCTCGAACCATGTCCTGGGCGTAACACGACAATCCCTCGGGAGCTCCTGGAGTGGTGGAGTCATCGATGATGGTTGGGATAGGGTCTCACCCTAGCCCTCTGCCCGCCTCGGTGACGGGGGTGTGCCCTCTTTGCTCCCTCACCACCCATATCACCTCTCTCCGGTTAGCAACAAATTTTCCTAGTCACCGAAATAGCAGTGTACAAATATGGAAGGGTAAGTTCAAGTCAAATCTCCTATGACTTGGCTCTACAACACGATATAGATCTGAAAGAAAGGTAACAAATTCCTAAATGCCTTGTAGCTTTCTGTTTATATGATGTGGTGCAGAACACATCTATAAGCAAGAACCTACTAGACACGGCTTGTAGACTCCCTGGGACAGGCGTGCTTTGATATCAAGTTTTTCACGCCCCATATCGGGAGCAGCGTGACTGGCACTAGATGCCAAACTAGGCCCGAGCGAACCACTCTAAATCTGAAACTCTGGGGAGTAACCCCCCTCCCCCCCCCCCAAACTTAAATCGATAATGTCTAAATCTAGATATATATACATAAAAATACTGAGTTTCTCCTTTGAACTGGCACACAGTCCCAAAATATATATACACAGCTAAGAAAGCCGACGAGGTCGCGTTTTTATCGAAACCAACAAGATCAACGGACATATACAAGCCGACAAGGCTATCACATAGACATACTATATACAGGACTCGTCTACAAGCCTCTAGGGAAAGTATGACTGTACCATGGTCGGGATAGGGCCCCGGCCCATACAATCTGTAATCAAAAGAGAGAGACTCTAAAGACCTGGCAACTCCGAACAAAAAGGGAGCTCACCAATCAGTTGATATCAGATCCTTCCTACTGGGGTGGTCTATCGGTTTGTCGATCTGTACCTGCAGGCATGAATGCAGCACCTCTGAAAAAAGGAAACAATATACTGAGTATGTAAGGCAAGTGATAACTGAAACAGAATTGAAACAATACAATCTGGAGGCCAAAAGATGCCGGAATATCTCACCTGACCTGTCTCATATGAAATGCAAAATTATACTATTATATATCTCACTGACCAAGCGGCCAGGCAATTGTAAAATCTCACTGGCCCGTTAGCCAGGCAATTTGTCTCACTGACCCGTAGGCCAGGCAATCTATCACACTGACCAGGTGGGCAGGCTAAAGAAAATGTCTCACTAACCAAGTGGCCAGGCTAAAGAAAAGTTTATATGTATATCATGCAGTATATCGCGCATATCCGAAAACACCGTCACATCGTAACATGCCTCTTTCCGTCTCTATAAACTCAAGGACATAGTGGAGGAGATATGACCCTCGTAAGGAATGACATAACACTCGTAAACTGCATAACAATATGACAAGCTTTACTTTGACAAATCCCTAGTTATAAGGTTTATTACATTTTTTTACCATATATGGAATCATGTCAAGAAAAGAAGGAACAGCCTTAACAAACCTTTTGGGTCTCCTTAACTACTCAATGCTTATCTATCCGAGCTTGTAAATCTACATTTAAGATGATTAGCACTATGGGTAAGTCATTGAAACGCTTACAAGGTCAAATTAGATTAATTGGTAAGCTAAAGAAAATCGGACAGCATTTCTCTTATATCGTCTACCTCCTCCAATCTTCAAAACAACTCCCAAAGCACAATAAAACATCAACAATTCCATAATCAAAAGATTACATTCGAACTATTCTCAATTCAATCACAAAACTTCTTTTCATAATCAATCCATAACAACTTCATACAACCCCTTATACACTTGTATACGATAATTCCTTAACATCATTATTATCCCTCATAACAAGATTATGCTCAAAACACAAGTTGATTCACAACTCAAAATATCATCAAATGCACTTTTGAACTTTTCCTCTAATTTCTTCTCCTCAAATCTTAACATAATTACCAAACAAACTCATAAACATGAAACTAAGATGAAATCTTACCTCAAAATTCAAGAACACTTCAATTCCATGGTTACTCCATCTTAAAAATACTCACCCAAACATCTTCAAGAAGAGGAGACAAGTGTAGACCTCACTTGGAACACTTAACCACTTTAATCTTCACTTTGATCCTTTGTTTAGGCTTGGAAATATGTTAGAATATGTTTGGAGAGGTTTCTAGACTTGTAGGAATATATGTGCATGTTGTGGAAGTGTCTAGAGTTGGGAAATGACCCAAAAATGACCAAAAGAGGTCCTTTTATACTTGCCAACCGACCTAAAAATTTCGCAGCACATCAGAGCTAGCGCTGTTCGCGATGTAGTTACGCGCGTCTCTCGCTCCTTACCCTAACTTTTAACGTCCCTAACTCTCTACTCCGATGTCATATCATTGAGCGGTTTGTTGCATTGGAAACTAGTACCATTCGAAACCTTGCTCATCTTTTCTCCAAAGGTCCAACAAACTTAATTTCCTTAATTCACTTGCTCTAAAATCCTTCCGTGACCTAGTACATGAACTTAAACCCTCATAACTATAAGATAGGCGCATATAATCTCATATATCCTGCAACATAACCCAGTGTCTACAATTGGGCGGCTAACACCTAACGAATCTCAATATACAAAACTACGAGGTCTAACATTCCTCCCCCCTTAGAAACATTAGTCCTCGAATGTTAAACTCTTGGGAATTCTACGAAAATTTAGCCAGAGTTTCCCCTGTAATTGTACCACTATTATCCTGTCACAACAACCCAAAATATACAGTGCCTCACAGGGCTACAACAATAATGAGATTAATGGCCCCATACGACCAAGGGACTACAATGTGCGAAAGCATTACGCAGCTGAAGACAATGTTGTCTCTGTCTGAACTTCTTCTGGGAGTGGAAACAAGTGTGGATACCTGGACTTCATATCTTCTTCAACTTCCCAAGTCATTTCTTCCCTATTATTGTTTCTCCAAAGAACTTTAACTGAGGCTACATTTTTAGTTCTTAGCCTCCGAACTTGTCTATCTAGGATTGCAATGGGAACTTTTTTGTAGGATAGTTGCTCAGTGATCTAAAAATCATTCACTGGTACCACTTTAGAAGGATCTCTAACACACTTACAAAGCATTGACACGTGAAAGACTGGATGGACTGTCCCCAATTCCGAAGGTATATCTAACTCATAGGCTACTTGGCCTACTTTGCATACAATCTTGTAGGGTCCGTTGTATCGAGGGCTAAGCTTACCTTTCTTACCAAATCTCATAACGCCTTTCATCGGTGACACCTTTAAGAATACCCAGTCATTAAATTGGAACTCCAAGTCTCGTTGGCGATTATCCGTATAAGACATCCGTCGACTTTGGCCTGTTAATAATCGATCCTGAATAAGCTTAACTTTCTCCACCGCTTGCTGGATTAAATCTGGCCCTACTAACTTCGTCTCTCCCACTTCAAACCATCCAATTGGTGATCTACACTTTTGACCATATAATGCTTTATACGGGTTCATCTGAATACTGGAGTTGTAGCTATTATTGTACGCAAATTCAATAAGCGGCAAATGGTCATCCCAATTACCTCCAAAATCTAGCACACATGCCCTTAACATATCTTCAGGGGTTTGAATAGTGCGCTCAGCCTGTCCGTCTGTCTGGGGGTGAAATGTTGTGCTAAGATTCACTTGAGTCCTCAAACCCTCCTGAAAGGATCTTCAAAAGTTTGCCGCAAACTGCGCACCCCGTCGAAGATAATGCATACAGGAACACCATGAAGTCATACTATTTCCTTAATATTGTCACGGCCCAAACCGATGAGCCGTGACGGGAGTCTGACCTCTAGCGACCAAACACCCCTAAACACGTATCTGAAACATACTGAACATCAAAAGCCTATAAATGGCATAAACATAAGAGAGAAACATCAGAACTCTGTACAATCTGCATATACATACACGACATGCGGAAGAACAGTTCAAGCCAACTAGGCTGCTACATATACTGTACACAAAAGAATAGAAGCTGACAAGGCTACATCATCTGACTACTACATATAGCTATCTACAGACCTCTACTGGAATAAAAGCTGTAGAAAGGATGGGACAGGGCACTGTCATACCCATTTGTATACACATCCAAAAAGGGGCATACAAGGCGGCGATCGTAGCTCGGAGATCAAATAGAGCCAAATAGAGCGTACCGACCCGCGCTAGATCTAAAGGTCCTGCGAGCCGGGACCACTGTTCGTCTCCCCGTACCGAAATGAACGCGTGCCCCAAGCAACGGGGAGTTAGTACGGATAATGTCGAGTATGTAAGGCATAAGAACAACATATATACGTAGGAATCATGGATAAGATCGAACTCATAAACTAAATAGTGAATTTACATGTACTTGTATGAACTAGTATGCCTAAATGCATAAATACAGAATCGATTATGCCTGCAATGGGCACATAATATGCATGCTCAAGCATCAATGATGGTCGTGCATCTATATGTGTGCGTATATAACGCCTGTAAGCCTCTATGGAATCTCGTCATATTATATTGGCTCCTCTGTGGCCATAATCAATATCATCATCATAGTAGTAATGCGTATATAACGCTTATATCTCTCCTCATGATTTACATATATCTAATATTCGCGTATGTAACACCTTCTAGTCACGGGTCAATGTACATAAATATATAATGAATGTAATGCATGACTAAACTGTATGCACAGAACTGGCTACATAAGACTGGACCCATGAATAAAAGGATTACTCATAAATAGGGTACATGAACATCAAAGATTGAAATGCTTCTAATGCTTCTAAGAGTAGATTAATATGGAAGCTCGCTTGCTCTCTTGTTGGATCATATCATAGGATCATGCTAAAGAAGAAAAGAATGACCTTAACATACCTGGAAGCATACTCAATCGTCCAACTTCTACCTCTCGAACTTGCAAGTCTACAATTGAGATAACATAGGGCTTAATTAGGCTATTTACTTCGCTTACTAACCATCATCAAATACGTATAAGGCTCAACGACCTATAGAAAATAATTTCCTTTGTAAGCTTACAACTCTCCAACTTCTCATTCGATCCCACATCAACTACAATACTCACATCAACAATGACAACACACACACACACACACACACACACACACACACACACACACATATATATATATATATATATATGTATATGTATATGTATATCAAAATATACGTAAACCCATTTCCAATCATCTCTTAAAATAACCCTATATCACTACATTGCCCTTCAACAACTCAACACTTCCACAACTATCCCCTATTTACTTAGAATCACTAAAACTCTTGATACTCAACTTAAATATAAGGGTAGAAATCATTTACATACCTTGAAGGGTCAAGAATCCCAAGAATCACTTCAACTTCAACTCCCTAAACTTCACAACCTTGAGAAAATCCTAGAAGTAACCTTCTTCTTCACCATCTCGGGTTTACGAGGTCCGGGTCTTGTCAAATCTTCACTAATATGATGAAAATTATTGGGAGAGAATATCTTAGGGTTTTCTTGATTTGGAAAGGAGTAAAATGTGAAATAAAGTCGTGAACCACCTATTTATACTTGGAAGCCAAAAAGGCTACAGCGGTCCGGTTCGACCAGCGGGTCGACGACCCGTCGACAAGGCGATTCCTGCGCCGTCGACCTGCGCCTACAGATACAAGGCTGCGAGACCCTGCCGTCGCCGCACGTTGATGGTCTGTCGAACATGTCGATGACCCGTCGACGATGACTGGTGTCCTGCAGATTTTTCTGATTCAGTTCAGATCGCGTCAATTTGATTCTTTCCACTGCTAACTCTATAAATTGCCAGGAATATCTGCTGGCACACTCGTACACGGGGTAAGACATTTTCTACCTCCAACTCGGGCTCGGGTCTCTATTCCAAGGGCATACACGACTAGAAAACCATAGGTTCTAATACTATGAATACGAGGGGTGTAACAAATATAAAGCTTCGCATAATCCTCGACGGAGTAAGTAGTCCTGACAGGTAGAAAATGTCTTTGATTTTGTCAGTCTATCAACAATTACCCATGTAGAATTAAATCTATGCTAAGACCTGGGTAGGCTCGAAATGAAATCCATATTAACTACTTCCCACTTCTAAGTCGGGATCTCCATAGCCTGCAATAATTCGTCGGGCTTCGATGTTGATCTTCACACGTAGATAATTGGGATCGTCTACGTAACACCGCTATATCCTTCTTCATTCCATTCCACCAATAAACCTCTTTGATGTCACGGTACATCTTTTTGACCCTGGATGGATAGAATAGCGAGAGCAATGTGCCTCTGCCATAATCTTCTGACGTAACCCACCAACATCGGGAATACACAACTTGCCTCGATACCTAAGGACTCCATCTCCAGTAATCCCGAATGGTGATTTCTTTTTTTACGGAGCTGTATCCTTATAATGGGTCAATAAAGGGTCCTCATACTGACGCTCTTTTACCTCGGCTACTAAGGATGATGTTGTTGTAGTCTGAATAGTAACTCCTGTATCTCCTCAATCTATCACTCTGACCCCCAAATTGGCTAGCTGAAGAAATTCATGAGCCAACTCCCTTTTTCCAGCCCGCATGTATGCTAAACTACCCATAGATTTGCGGCTGAGGGCATCCGCTACCACATTCGCTTTCCCCGAATGGTATAAAATGTCAACGTCGTAATCTTTGAGCAATTCTAACCACTGCCTCTGCCGCAAGTTTAGCTGCTTCTGCTTGAAGATGTACTAAAGACTCTTATGATCTGTATAGATTTTAACCTAAACGTCATTTAAGTAATGTCTCCATATTTTAAGTGCATGAATCATAGCTTCTAACTCTAGGTCGTGAGTCGGGCAGTTCTTCTCGTGCTTCCTGAGTTGTCTAGAAGCGTAAGCAATCACCTTGCCATGTTGCATCAATACAGAACCCAATCCGACCCTCAAAGCTTCACAATAGACAGCATAACTCTCGAATCCCTCTGGAACTGCCACAGATGCGGGGGGGTCAACGTATCCTTCGATTCCGAAAACTCGCTCGCAAGCATCCGTCCATTGGAACTTGGTCGCCTCCGAGTCAACTTCGTCAATGAGGCAGAAAAAGAAGAGAAGCTCTCCACAAATCTTTTGTAATACCCTGCTAAACCCAGAAAACTACAAACCTCTGTCGGCGTCATGGGTCGAGGCCAAGTCTTCACAGCCTTTATCTTCTGAGTATCCACTTTGATGCCCTCATCCGAAACAATATGCCCTACGAAAGCCAAAGAGTTTAGCCAGAATTCAAATTTGGAGAATTTCGCATACAACTTCTGGTCCTGAAGGACTCTGAGTACTGCACGCAAATGATCTGCATGCTCAGTCTCTGATCGAGAATAAACAAGAATATCATCAATAAATAAAATCATGAATAGGTCTAGAAAGGGTCTGAATACGCAATTCATCAGGTCCATTAATGCAGCTGGAGCATTAGTCAACCCGAAAGACATAACAAGAAACTCAAAATGACCATATCTAGTCCTAAATGCTGTCTTCGGAATGTCCTTCCCTGTGATCCTGACCTGGTGATAACCTGACCTCAAGTCTATCTTCGAAAAATATCTAGCACCCTGCAGTTGATCAAATAAATCATCTATCCTTGGAAGTGGATACCTATTCTTAATTGCCACCTTATTCAACTACCTATAGTCGATACACATCCGTAGCGAACTATCATTCTTTCTTATGAACAATACTAGGGCTCCCCATGGTAACGTACTAGGCCTGATAAAGCGCTTCTCTAGTAGATCCTTCAATTGTTCCTCCAACTCCTTCAACTCAGCAGAGGCTATCCTATAAGGAGGGATGGATATCGGCTGAGTACCCGGTAGTACATCTATAGCGAACTCAATTCCCGCTCTGGTGGGAGACCTAGAAGCTCGTATGGAAACATATTTAGGAACTCATTAACTACAGGAATAGACTGAAGAGTTCGCAGTTCTGCTTCTGTATCCTGAACTCAAACTATATGATAGATACAACCTTTTGGAATCATCTTCTTTGCCTTGAGATAGGAGATAAACCTACCTCTCGGCGAAGCCGTATTACCTTTCCATTCCAGAACTGGTTCCCCCGGAAAGTGGAACGTGACAGTCTTCGTCCAACACCTGACATTAGCATAAACAGAAGCTAACCAATCCATCCCCATAATGACGTCAAAGCCGACCATCTGTAATTCTATAAGATCTGCTATGGTCTGATGACCACAAACAACAACAGAACAACCACGATAAATCTTCCTAGTAATAACTGGTTCACCAACATGTTTAAATACAGAAAATGGTTCGCTCAACAATTCTGGCGCTATACCGAATTTTCCTGCAATAAGGGGAGTGACATAGGACAAATTGGATCCTAGATCTATCAACGCGTAAACATTATATGAACATCGTCAACGTACCTGTCACAACGTTTGGTGATGACTCCAAGTCCTGAAGACCTGCCAAAGCATAGATGTGGTTCTGAACCCCGCCTGCACTAGAAGCTCCTCCCCCACCTCTGCCTCTACCTGCTGAAGGCCGAGGCCCCCGCCCAGGAGGACGCATAGATGCTGATGACCCTGCTATAGAACTCGTCGGCTACGCTGTACCAGTAGGTCTCCCTTGTGGGCAGTCTCTCTTGAAATGATCTGGGTTGCCATTAGTATAACAAGCCCTCGACCCATACTGACATCGCCCATAGTGCACTCTACCACAATTGCCACACTTCTGTGGTAGTGATCTAGCAAGTCCTGGACCTCTCTGCTACTATGAATTGGACATACGGGAACTCTCTCTTAGTCCGAATGGAATATAATACCCTCATCTGTATCTCTGAGACTGAGCTAATGGTGGCCTAAATGGCCTACCTTGGTACTGGGGTCTGAAACTCCCCCTACTCTCACCCTCCTGACCAATAGTCCTAGCCCTCTTATGATACTCCCCTCCATGCTCTCAACTGCCCACCGCTGATGCCTACGATCCTCGCAGTTTTGTGCAAATGCCTTGATACGAGCCAGGTCCATATTATCGGTCACTTGCCGCAGTGGTACAAGCCTCAACATAATCAGGGTGCAAGCCCGATATGAATCGGTGAATCCTGGCCCTCGATGAATCAAAGAAGGATAGAGCATATCTGGCCAACGAATCAAATCGAAAGCACTAATCACGAATGATGGAGCTACCTTGCTGGACAGTCAAGAACTGATCTACCCTCGCCTCCCATATCTCCAACGGTAAATAATGATCAAGAAAGGCCTCTGAAAACTTAGATCAACGCGCTGGAGGTGCCTCCGGACCTCTGGCATGCTCGCACCTCTCATACCATAAGACCGCTATATCACGAAGCCTGAAAGCTGCTAACTCTACTGCCTCGATCTCGGTAGCATGCATAACCCTGAAAATACGCTGAAGCCTATCGACAAAGTTTACGCAGATCCTCATCCCGCTTAACCCTTAAGTGCTCTGGGGGTTCAAGTACGAAGAACTCACGAACCCTCAAACTGTTGGACCCATCAGTGGTCACTATTCCAGTAGTGGTCTCAGCTGTCTCTGTGTTGTCACGAGATGAGTCAAAAATGCACCGCTCTCCTAAGATCCTGGTCTGTCAGTGCGGGAGGGGGTACTGGAAATACTACCTCCCTCGGGAGCTCCTCGAGTGGTAGAGTCATCGATGATGGCTGGGATAGGGCCTCACTCTGGCCCTCAAACTGGGCCTCAACTGTCGGGTGTGCCCTACTACTCCCCTCACCAGCCGCCATATCACCTCTCTGGTTAGTCACAGCCTTCCTAGTCACCGGCATAGCTGTGTACAAATATGGGAGGGTAAGTTCAACTCAAATCTCCTATGACTTGGCTCTACAACACGATTTAGATTTGAAAGAAAGGTAATAGATTCCTAAATGCCCTGTAGCTTCCTATTTATATGATGTGGTGCATAACAGATCTATGAGCAAGAATCTACTAGACACGGCTTATAGACTCCCTGGGACAGACCTGCTTTGATAGTAAGTTTTTCACGCGTCAAATCTGGAGCAGCTTGACCGGCACTAGATGCCAAACTAGGCCCGAGCGAACCACTCTAAATCTGAAACTCTGGGGAGTAACCCCCCCCCCCAACTTAAACCGATAATGTCTAAATCTGAATATGAATATATAAAAATACTGACTGTCTCCTCTGAACTGACACACACTCCCAAAATATATATACACAACTGAGCAAGCCGACGAGGCTGCTTTGATTATACAAAACCAACAGTATCCAACAAACATATACAGGCCGACAAGGCTATCATACAGACATACTATATACTGGACTCGTCTACAAGCTTCTAGGGAAAGTATGACTGTACCATGGTCGGGACAGGGCCCCGGCCTATACAATCTGTAATCAAAAGAGAGAGACTCCAAAGACCTAGCAACTCCGAACAAAAAGGGAGCTCACCAATCAGCTGATATCAGATCCTTCCTATTGGGGTGGTCTATCGGTCTGTTGATCTATACCTGCAGGCATGAATGCAGCGCCTCCGAAAAAAAGGGACATCAGTATGAAATAATGTACCGAGTATATAAGGCAAGCGATAACTGAAACAATACAATCTGGAGACCAAAAGATGCCCGAAATATCTCACCTGACCTGTCTGATATGAAATGCAAAATAATACTATTATATGTCTCACTGACCAAGCGATCAGCCAATTGTAAAATCTCACTGGCCCGTCGGCCATGTGGCCAGGCTAAACAAAATGTTTCACTGACTAGGTGGCCAGGCTAAAGAAAAATATATATGTATATCATGCAGTATATCATGCCTATGCTGAAAAACACTGATACTGTAACATGCCTCTTCTGTCTCTCTATAAACTCAAGGACATAGGAAGGAGATATGACCCCTCAGAAGGAATGACATAACACTCAGAAACTGTGCAATAATATGACAAGCTTTACTTTGACAAATCCCTAGTCATAAGGTTTATTACATTTTTTACCATATATGGAATCATGTCAAGAAAAGAAGGAACAGCCTTAACATACATTTTTGGGTCTCCGTAACTACTCAATGCTTATCCTTCCAAGCTTGTAAATCCACATTTAAGATGATTTGCACTAAGGGTAAGTCATTGAAACTCTTACAAGGTCAAATTAGATTAATTGGTAAGCTAAAGAAAATCGGACAACATTTCCCTTATATCTTCTACCTTCTTCCATCTTCAAAACAACTCCTAAAGCACAATAAAACATCAAAAATTCCATAAGCAAAAGATTACATTCAAACTCTACTCAATTCAATCCCAAAACTTTGTTTTCATAATCAATCCATAACAATAACTTCACACATGTACACTCCGCAGTTCGGTACGTTGAGATTTGTAAGTGTTGGTTGTTTTAAGTATGGACTGTGAAGGTTACGTTTATGGATATATATGAGATTTGAGGTGTTTATTTCAGGGTTATAAGGGTTTAAGTTTATATAATAATTTACGGAAGGATTGAAGGGCAAGTGAATTAAGGACATTAAGTTGTTGGACTTTGGAGAAAACATGAGGGGCAATTTTGGCCGTACTTGAGGAAAGGATATCTTTTAGTACACGAGGAGTTTTGAGGCAAAGCAAAATACTAAAGTGAAGTTTATGAAGTCTATCTTCCAACGCAAAACACTGCTCATCGATATGGCATCAGAATAAGGAGATATGGACGCTGCAAGTCTGGCTGCCAGGCCAGGAAATTGGTCTGCGCAAATGTGCTAGGAGATGGCGCGAACACCCAGAAGGGTGACCAAACAACCCAGTACGAACGCACTGAGTAATTTTTAGGTCCGTGTAACCCGATCCTAGAATGTTATATAAAGGGGTTTACCCCCTTATTTCCTCAAAAACCACCCCTGAAAATAACCTCAAACATCTGGAAACCTCTCCCAACTTCCACATATCAATTTTTAATGTAAATCGAGTATAATCCCCAGATTCTGGTTCGAACAGCATATGGTTGCGATTATAAAATCGTATAGCGACGAGTCATGGATCAAATTAAAGGTGGAAAGAGAAGATATTGCGGTATTAGCGGGAGTAAGGTATGAATCTCTCCTTATTTATATTAATTTAGGTTGGTTACAGAGGTAAAGCTATTAAATGATTGTATAATGAATTTGTGGTTGAGAAATTTGGAAAATATCATGTGGGATGTTTTATGGAGCATATTGGTGGAGATAATGTTGTTGTTGATGTTGGTATTGTTGTTGTTGTTATTGGTTGTTGGATTGCAATTTCGGGCTAGGCATTTAAATAGGGAGATCTTTTTGCCCGAATTTCGACAGATTCTAAACGGAATTAAATTGAAGGCTTAAGATGAGCATATGACATTGAGCCTAACAATAGTATGAATAGTTTATATGTAGATTTGCGAGCTTGGAAGGATAAACATTGAGTGGCTAAGGAGACGGAAAGGTATGTTAAGGCTAGTCCCTTTCTTTCAAAAGGCATGATTCTTGTGTTATGATTCCATGCATGTTTTCCATAACGACCCTATTCCCCAAAAGCTAGAAGTTCATGATCCTCAAGTTCTAACGATGCCAAAGATAGATGTTCCTATGGTGATAATGATTATGATGATCCTATTTCTAGAAATTCCAAAGTTTATGGCTTTAATGCTATCATGAGATTGTTGAGTATATTTCATGATTTCCTTGATTGTACTCATTGTTGTTGATCTCACCTCATGATAATTGTTCCTTCAGGGTGAGATATACCTATGATGATTGATCCATAATATACATCGAAGGTCACCGACCTTATGTTACTCTGACTGAGTAGTGGCTTTTATTTGGACTCTCATCCATGCTATTTACATTATGTATATGTATGTAATATATTTATGGAACGGGCCGTAAGTTCCTCGTCACTAACATATGATATTTATGGATCGGGACGTACGTTCCTCGGCAATAGCATATAATATTTATGGATCGGGCCGTATGTTCCTTGACACTAACATATGATATTTACGAATCGGCCGTACGTTCCTCGGCACTAACATATATGGATCGGGCTGCACGTTCCGCAGCACTATATTTATGGATAGGGTTGCATGTTCCGTAACACTAACAATTATATATACATATATATATATATATATATATATATATATATATATATATATATATATATATGCGTGTTCTCACTTACATATGATTTTTTTTAAGATTCATGCTTTACACATTGTACGCTCTCGGATGCTAGGTTATCTTTATCTCATGTTATGTTCCATGTTACGCGTCATGTTTTATTAATGCCTTGCATACTCGGCAGACATTATTCGCATCAAGTCCCTTCGTGGACGCCGTGTTTATGCTGCGCAGTTCGGGCGACGGTCCCTGACGACCGGCTCGATAGGTTTTCCCCTCAGCCGCAACCAGTGCGCTCCAGTTGATTCGAAGCTACAGTCTTTTTGGTATGCTATTCTAAATTATACATATTGTTATATCCCATATTTTGTACATTGGGACAATCCGAGCTAACCATGATAAGTCAAGGATAGGACTATTCTAGGATATGAGGTAGAGACTTTTGACCTTTGATTTTGTGTTAAGGCATAAGTTGCTTATGGATTTATTGGCATGGAATATTAAGGAAAATTTGGGGTTAAAAGTTAATTTAGGAAAGTTGGCATTTCATGAAATAATGGCCAAGTTGGCCGTGTGGAGTGAGTGGGGCACCACCCATGGCTTGGCTAATTTTAATTCATCCAAGCCATGTGTGGGCCATGGGACACATGGATGACTTATATATGAGTATATTGGATGACTTATTAATCACATTCTTCATACTTTCAAACCTTAGAAAATTCAAGAAACTTGGAGAAAAATAAAGAGAGGCCATTCGGCCATGGAACCGAGAATTTGATCCCTCAAATCTTGATTCAAAAAAATATATTTTCTTTTATCAATTCCAACCAATTGGAAGGTCCTTATTAACGTGCTTAAAAATTTACCATCATGTTGTTGCTTCATAATTTAAACTCACGTTGACAGTATTATATTTCGTATTTTTGTACGTCGAATTATTCGCAAGCTGAGGTGGGGCCCACACATTGAGATTTTTTTTGGACATGCGACAATTTATATGGATCACATATGTGAAATTAAACATAACTCAAGAAGGACCCTTGAGCCAAATCAAAGTGGAAGTCCTCCAAGCAAAATATTTTTAAGCAACGTTTTCGGGTGATCTGACTTCGAGGGGCAGAAACGGTATTATAAGTGTGGAATTTGGAAAAATACCAAAGATAAAAGTTGTAGATAATTTCATTAGATTTCCAACCATAGGTCGTGGGTCCACAGGTGACGTCGGGATAAGGAGATATGGACATTTTAAGGTGGAAAGATCAGTGGGCTAGGCCCAAACCGGGCCCAATCGGGTTAGGCCCATGACCCATGCCTATTTAAGTGAAATTTCAGGCCTTTCCTCTCATTTTTCAGACCAATAACACCAGAAAATTCAGGAAAGAGAGAGAGAAGAGCCTTGGAGAGAAGAAAAACCAATTTTGACCAAAATCTAAGCCCCGAATTCCGAAGCTCATGAAGAGAAAAGTGTTGTACGCTGAGTTGTCTTCAATTTGAGCTAAAAATCAACCAAGGAGAAGAGTGATAACGTGGCGGATGCATTCTTAAGGTATGAATACGGTTCCTTTTCATTGTTAACGAGTTCATTTAGAATTTTAACGGATTAGCACGGAGGGAATAGCCTAATAAATTCATTTGTTGGTGTTGTGAATTATGGAAGGAGATTTGAAGAGAATTTTGGATGAAAATAAATGTATTTAACTTGTAAAATGCGAAGGCTATTGTTATTGATGTTGTTCATATGAATTTCGACTCCTTTACGGAAATAAAATTATTAAATAGTTATGTCGCAAATTTGGTTGGTTGAGAAATTTAGAAGACAAAATTTGTTTTATGGCATACGTCGGTATTGGAAATGATGTTAATACTATTGGTATTGTTGTTGATGTTGTTGGTTACGGAATTGAGAATTCGGGCTAGGCATATAAACAGGGAAATCTTTTTGCCCAAATTTCGTAGACAAATGCCAACTTAGGATTAAATTCCTAAGTGCCTATAGCTAATGTTTGGTATTTATTAACGTATTGTAGATCTTGGGAAGACTGAGACTTGAGTTTGGATTAGCTTAGGAAGCGGACGAGGTATGTGAAGCTCACCTTTATTTCTTTTGGCAAGTCCTAGTTGTAATTAGGCTATGATACGAGCCTCGAGGTAACTCTATTCTTAAGGTCCGAGCA
>NC_081352.1:54943767-54984543 GCF_029784015.1 Lycium ferocissimum
TGTATGTATAGTAAGTGTATATGAATGCATATGTATGTATATTGTGTATGGATGCATATGAAATGTTTTTCCTGTAGGCGAGTAGTTTACATAATAGAAATCTTAAGAAGAGTACGAGGTATAATTACTTACTTTATCTTATGTTATCTTCATTCTGATATCATACTACTATTCATGCCTTACATACTGAGTACATTGCTCGTACTGGCATTCTTTCTTATGGATACTGCGTTCATGCCCACAGGTGTAGATATACGAGACGAGGATCTTTCATCGTAAGCTGCCTTTAGGTACTGGTCTCGAGTGGTGGATCCACTTCTTCCTGGAGCATTGCCGAGTCTAAGTTGTATATGTTTTTGTGTGACAAGAGGGTATGTTAGGGGCCCTGTCCTGACTTATATACTTCGGTCATGTTCATAGAAGTTTTGCGCATGGCCACGCGTACAACTTAGTCATAGTGTGATAGTAGTAATGTCGGCATCATGGGTCTATTGTACATTTACTTATGCATGATAGTATGTTCATATTTAGCCTCTTGATCTTATTGTTTCCATTTGAGCCACGAAGGATGTAAGTTATAAGTTGGTTCGCTCGGTTCCTGTAAGGTGCCGGGTGCCAATCACGCCTTACCAAGGGTGGGGTGTGACACTAAAATCCTATTTTGATATAATCTCATACTTTTATAGAAGAACGTGGCGTGGGGAAGAACAAAGAGGTTCCCACATGTAGATAGAAGCCTTACATACCTTAATCGCTCCAAAACTTGAGAAAAGTCTGAGTCTTTGAAGAAGAATTCCAAAATCTTGAATCTTGAACATTGAGATGAATTTTCTTGAAAACCCTAAGTTGTTAGCATAGGATTTAGCTTAGAATTCATGCATAATCATTAAAATTCACTTGGGGATACATAGGAGGGACTTACCTCGATGTATGAGGATGAGGAAAAGAGAGAAAATCCGTGCTAGGGTTTGAAGAAGTGAAGAACGGAATGAAAAAAATTAGGAAAAACATATTTAAAAAGCTTGCAGGGATCGCACGTCAAGGAGGACGTTTTGCGTGCCCAGCAGTATGCGTTGCCTACGCGCGCACGGGCACGTACTCGCAATGGACCTTACTTTACTGCCCATCTGCACGAGACATAGGCTTGGGACATCGATGCACACGTTGCATTCCCATGGACAAGTACCACTGATAGATCTTTAGTAAAACGTGCATAACTTTTTGTACATAGCTGCGTTGACCTAATCATTATATGGATGGAAAGGTATTTCAAAACACTTCCTACACCTCCTATCTTGGTTCCGACTTTACTTTGCCCAAGGACTCTTCTTATGGCTTGATTGGGTTTCAAACACCTTTTCTGCACTGCTCATATTGGGTTCATTATACCCCCGTCTTAAGAGTCAAATCTTATCCCGAATCCACGAGGTGTTACAATACCATGAAACGATAAAGGATGAGGGAAATGACATATTTCACTAAGAACATCCTCAACTAGCAACTTCAAGCTCAACACAACCTCTTACCATAATTAATAGGGTAACGAGCACAACATCACAACATGAGGCGACAAGCCCAACATCACAAACACAACAACAAGCCCAATATCACAATATGATGACTAGCCACACATTGAAGACAATTACCAGCCTAAGAGTATCCATCTCAACTGCTTGTCGGAAGACCTATGCATGCTTTCTCCATTAATATCTACTAATTACATATGAATTCCTATTTGGAGTCTAACTCAACTAAGCTGTAACCTACCTCGAAGCCAAACAGGTTCCACGAACATCCCTCTGGAACTTCATATTCCTTTTTCGCGAAGCGTTGAGAATAATAAGGTCAAAAAGAACACGTATTTCATGTAAGTAACATGTTGAGGATATTCAAATACTACGACTCTGGAAGAGTTCTAAGAGATCTATGGAGAACGACCCCGGGCCAACAAAGGCAAAACAATTTTTTTTCTTTAAACTAGTTTATTAAGAACACCAATGATCAACAACCTGCATAACATAGACATCTAACCCCCCAATGAGCTATCAATTACTCAAAATGCCAAAACCCCCAAATTCAAGAAAACTCCACACTTATCCCATTCGAGAAATCCTATTTAAGAAAAATAACAATTTGAGTAAAAAAATTAGTTTCCCCAAGCTTAGAATAAGTTATTAATCCTTAACCACCGAGATTTTAGTAAAAGGGACACCATTTACCCACCTAGGGTTCTTATTAACTTGAGAGATTCCCCTAAAACCTAATTTCCTAACATGAATTTTAAACAATTGACAATGAGGGGAAAAAAAGGGAAATAAAAGAGGATGAGTTAGATCTTACCCTCTCCAAGGGCCATGCAAAACTTCTGGAAATGCTGCCTAACCAGCCTTAAGAGAGTTTTGGAGGAAAATAAGGTCCAATCCCAAAATGGGGAAATAAAGGCTAGGTCTGATTCAGTGATTTTCGCTTACGCGGAGGACCACTCTCCTACGCGATACCGCTTCTACGAAAAGTATTACGCAGAAGCTGGTTCAATAACTTGATAGAATTTCCACCAACGCGAATAGCGTCTCGTAGACACGGGAATGCTGAGGCGGCCCGCCGATCGCAGAAGTGCAATAACTGCTTTCGAAAATTCCTAAGTAAGATGAGTTATTTCTAAAATCTTCTATAGGTCACCCTTGCCAGTAAATCCCACGTGTAATAACTATTGGTGCGAACCCGAACAAGGGGTATTTTGGGAAACGAAAAAGAAAAGTCTGTAATGACCAAACGGGTCATTACATTAGATGCTAATTAAACAACCATTCATCCTTGAATGGAGAGTACCAGAAGAGAGATATGTAGAACCGGTAAGGAATTGGAGATATGGTCTCATAAGGGATTCTTCTTAAACATGTAAAATGATTATCCAGGAATGACATTACATCTTATGCCCAAAATCCAAAGGTACCAGTCTCCACTTACAAAGTAGCTCTCATCGTGAGAAACCCGAGTTATCCACTGTGAACACATAAGCTTACATCATAACTCTTTGGAAAGAAAGCGATCGGGAAATTTTAGCTCGAAAGATTGTGGTAATGCTTCATGCCATCAATCATTCTGTCATGAATTTTGACATCATTTAGGTGCCGGAAGTAGCAGTATACGTAGGTGGCGAATCTTCTCTGCTCATACACCCATTGTGTGTCCTTGTTTGCTGGCCTCCTATCATCAGAGGGTTGCTAGCCTTAACGAAAATAAGTCGGTACTTATCGAGTCAGCAACCTTATTCATCTACGCGGTCTAAAAAATTAGGACCTTATTTGGTAGGACACCCAAAAGGATTTTGGTGGTCTGATATGCCCCGTAATAGATATATGATAGTCACGGGTGGATTTGAATCAAACTGGGGCGGAATAACTGCTACTCGAAGGAACATAGATTCATCGGTTGTAGCTTACGCGAAGGGAAAAGTGCAGTGGCACACTCGCTAGTGTGAATGACTATCCGCATTGGCGACAGTCTGTAAAGGAACCAGACTTACAGGTCTGAAGGGAACATGCGGAGGCGAGTCCATGAACGCGATCAAGTCAGCTATAGAAGTTCGCCCGTTCAAAAAATTTCAGAAAGGCTGATTGGTAGCTTTACGACTTCCACACCCCCACAACACTCCACCACCCAAAATTTTCTCCCCATTCCCCAACCGTTACACCCCTCTCCATAAAACACCTCCCCACCGCCATCTTTTTCTCATTCCCAATACTACACACATAACACACAAGCAAACGATACAGGCACGAGCAAAAAAAAAAAAGGGATTTTCAACCACACTTCCTCCTCTCCAAGTCTCTACTCCACGGTAAGTTTATCACACCCACTATACTATAGAACAATTTGTAATTACAAATTTAAGTTTGTACAAGCCTAAAATTTGAGGATTTTGGGGGTAGAATTTGGAATTTTGTGATGTGGGTTTTGTAGGTGGGTGGTTGAAAAATTCTATAGGTTTGGTTGTTATTTAACATTAAATCATGCTCATTATTGTGTAATTCCCTAGAATTGCTCGAAATTGGGTTGAAAACTTTGAATAATAATGGGGTAGGTGTTCATGGTAGTTGGGGCAGAATCATTAGAATTTTGGGGTGTTTATTGCTTGAAATCATGTTTTATGAAGTCTAATAGCCGTGCATGCTCTAATCATAGATGATCTAGGAGTAAAAACATGGATTTTGGGTCCAAATTGTGCGAAAAGTTAAGAAATTTTTTCTAGGTCTCATAGGTTGAAGATGAGCCCACCTATGCGGAACAAGTTTGGCATACGAGACTTTGCCTCAGCGCCCTACCCTGCGGTGATGCAAAAAGTACTTAGGTTGGGTACATACGCGGATGCAGATCAATTTTTGCGGATGCAGGTCCACTTCTGCGTCACTTGCTCTGCAGGCGCGAGACCTGCATAGACAGTTCGAAACCAGTAGCTTCGCACTAGTTTGGCCTGGCTCGGTTTTGCTAGTTTCTTTGGCTCGTCTGATGAGTTTTAAATTGATGGACTTGTTTCAATCGCTGAACTAACTGAATTCTGATCAATGTAGGTACTAATTGGCAAAAAATGGATCAACAAGAGAAAGCAAATATTGCTCTAAACGTAGGAAATGTCGGAGGAGGTGCCGAGTGTTATTTTTATGAGACCCGCTTCATGTCTCATGACTGTCAGACTCGCTACTCCTAAAATTTGTTAGAGAAGAAACTTTTGCATGAGAAGGGAATCGATATGGACAAAGTGGAGGAGCATCTTCCCGACTTCTACCAGCGCCTCTATGAAATGGGCTGGAACTGCTTCATTAAAACTTTGAGCAAGAAAAACATGCATTGGGTGAGGGAGTTTTATTCCAACCTGAAACGAGTGAGGCTTTCTTAGCTGGATCCGGAGATAATTATCTAGGGTACGGTAGTGAAGTTGAATGTTGAGGTGATCAATGCTCTCTATAACTTGAACAATCATCCCATGGAGTTGATGCAGGCTAAGGATGTTTGTGGAAATGAAGACTGGTCGGTCTCCAAACTGGTTGCAGAGGGTGACAGGGGCAAGATTACTTGGGTTCATAAGAAAATAGGGATTTATAACAATTACTTTACTGCCGAGGCCAAGAGGTGGGAGAGTATCATTGCTCACAGAGTGAACCCGTCATCAAACACCACTCACTGCACGTATTCTCATGCCTTCATGATTGCTTGGATCTTGGATGACATTCCGATGAATGTTGGTGCATTGGTGATTCAGGCGTGGAAGGATTACTTGCATTTGGGTGGTCTGAGTTTGATGCTTCCTCGCTGATTACTGACTTGTGCCAAGATATGAGGGTCCCGTCCTGTCCTACTGATGATTAAGTTGATCCAGATAATCCGCTGCACCCGCTGAGGTTCCAAGGGAAGGGTAGTGTGATGTCAAGCAAGAAGAGGAAGGTTGAGGCGACTGTGGATGATGATGAAGATGAGGATGATTCTTTTCCTTCGCAGTCGCAGGGGCAAGATTCGATAATTGCTCAGCTGCAGATCATTCGGGACTTGGTATCTCGGATTCCCAGGCCTCCCACAGATGTCGGTCCTTCAGAGTCTACCACAAATGTGGCCAGTTCACCAGGGAGGAGATTAAATAATATCTGAAGGCACAGAAAGGGATAAAGACCTCCATTAGCTCCATTGAGGCAGCCTATAGCACTATGGTAAAACAGTGAGCTCTGCATGGACCTTGACAAAGAGAATGTGGAAGGGCATCAAAGCGGTCTTCAAGATGCTGAATTCGAACGGAAGGCTTCCAGTTGAGGACACAGATGATAAGGAGAGGTACTCCTTCCTATCTGTAGCACCTCATATATTCGGGCTAAGGTTTGGCCCGCAAGACAAGGGTATAATGAACCCAATATGAGGAGTGTAGAAAGGGTTTTTGAAACCTAATCAGGTTGTAAGAAGAATCCTTGGGAAAAGTAAAGTCGGAAGCTACCCTATGGAGCATGTTTTGAAGTGAGTTTGTACTAGATCTCACTTAAAGTAAGTAGACGGAATAATCTATAAAGAATTTTTGGAAAACTTCCTTCATGAAAGCAGTAGATCTTTGAATTACCTTTCAAATGGTATATTATGGAGGTCAAAAGGACATATGTACAAAATGTTATGTACGATTTAAGAAATAGTATTATGCCGCTTAATAAAAATGGGTCGTAAAAATGCCAAAAATATCCAGCACACTGTTACCGTTTCACGGCATGATTTACAAGTTGTAAAACGGGTCTGAAAACAATTTTAAAAGTTCATTTTTTGATTTTTTCACTTCATTCCTCACATCCTCAAGCCCTAGAACGACCATTCTCTCTTTCTATCATCCTCCTATACCAAGGTAAGCCTCTTCCAAGTAATTCCAAGTGTTTCTAACATCACCACATGAATTCTAAGTGAAAATCCATTGTTCCTAACATAGGGTTTTCAATAAAATCCATCTCAAGGTTCAAGATTTGAGCTTTTGGAATTCCTCTTCAAAAATTTAGACTTTTCTCAGGTTTTAAGAGAGATTAAGGTATATAGGGTTTCTATGCACGTATGGGAATGTTATTGTTCTTCCCCACATTGCGTTCTTCCATGATCATACGAAATTCCACAAACCTAGGGTTTCTATTTTATTCATAATGATCCTAAGTTACATGTACCATAATATACCATGTTTGTATTAATAATTCGTTATTGTGTTCTTAATATTCCTTTTTTGGTTATTGAGAATCCGTCTGTAATCCATGAACACCCATGCTATGCATTCGACGGGTTCTTAAATGCAAGATATGAACTATTATGCTTATTTTCATGAGATTCTGCATTTTTTTTTCCAAGTTTCCATACAAGCTATATTATATATTTATATTGATGTTATATTACACTCATGAATCATGTTTACAAGCCATATTTACCAATCCTGTGTACAAGTCATATTTACAAGTCATGTTATGAAAAACCATGAGCTTCTAAGCCAACTATAACCATGTTCATGTTTTTGGGAGTAGTATTGGTTTACTGAGAAGGCTCAGACAACCTGAAACTACATATGACAATGTAGGGTAAGGGTCGATCTGCCCAGATTAAGATGACACCTTTAGACAATTGAATTGGATACTTTCATGTCATGCTTATGTCCCATACCCTGGCAAGGTGTGGGTTGCTCTACTGGTTGGGCTAGGTACTTGACTCCACGTACCTACATGGTGATTCCATATTGTCGGTTATACTACGTCTCTCCCATAAGATACAGATATATATATGTACTTAAAAATATTTTTACTCATGTTATAAATTTATTCATGTCAGATAATGCCTATGTTCATGTTCAAAAGATACAGTTTCAGTTTCAGTCCTATTACTTCATCTGTCATGTTTATTTCATTCAATTGCTTTATATACCAGTACAGTTCAAATGTACTGACGTCTCTTTTCACTGCACGGGGGCCAGCATTTCACGATGCAAGTATTGATCTACAGGATAGCGGATCTGCTTGTTAGGACTATTCACGTATCATCTATTGGTGAGCCCCTTCTAATTCGGGGTGTTATCTTTACTCTATTTTCAGGTTAGTCATATAGTCAAGATAGCCGGGGCCCTTGTCCGGTAGACACTTTAGCAATCAGACTCATGTCAGAGGTTTCATAAATTAGTTCAGTTATGTCATGTCAGATATTCAGTTAAGTTAGCCTTGTTGGCTACGTTACTATACTTTCAGACTATTTCCGCATTTATGATATAGTGGTATTTTCATACTTATGATTATGAGGTCCCAAACATCATTTTAAAAGTAGAAAATAGCGAAAAGAAATACTTTCATTCATTGAACTGTTTCCCAATACAAGAGCTTCTAAAATATACAACTTGAAATAAATTGAAACCTCCAACTGAATACAACTTTTGTTTTGGAATGAGAAATTAACAGAGAGCTTTAGAATGAACTCCGTGCGATCCTCGAAGGCTAAGTGAATCTTGCACATCAACCTGGAACAACTCTACACCCCGGGAATGGTGTAGCAAGAGTAGTATCAGTACAACACACGTATTGGTAAGCATTATGGGCCGATAACAATGAGTAAGACATATGTAACAAGCGAAAATTAACAGATAAGATGATAGGTGATCAAACATGGAACTTAAATACATCAACACAAAAGTTCATACCATATGATATGGATAATTATCTCTTTACTTAGACCATGACCTAAAATCAACTTCTAATCCTCAATATGTTTGCATCTCACCAATTACTTACCACACAACCAAACAATCACTTAAGCATCACACAATCAAGCTGCGAACAAAATAAGGAAAACCATGATGATGTGGTATGCAATGCATATGAATGTAATGCAATGTGATGCAATGGACAATGTCCAAAACCTGTACACACTTGCTACAGATGGAACTTTCGATGTCTCGATAGTCATGACCTATGGGGAACCCGTGAAGTCAATGTATTGCTCACTCCAGAATGTCCCTTCAGATCATGAGCACTTATACCTTCCGCTACGGTAGCAACCTCGGATCACGAATTCACATAGTATATCAAAATGTCACATTTCTTTATCATTGTTGCCATAAATCTTTCATCATCGTACCATATCGCTTTTGTCATTATTTTCATTGGAACAACATCAAGTAACCACGGGAAATACGGAATGAAATGCATCCATGAATGTCAAACTCAACAATGATAATCATGAGAGTGTAATAGCTATAGCCAATCCATCATAACCCAAAGTAATTCAACACACAATTTAACCTCGAGCACAAATACCATGCAACTCATTACTCACTTCATCTTAGATGGAACTTCTAACTCCCAAGCCTGTCAGTCATTACATTAGTCTCCCCCAAAACCACAGTTGTACATAGAAGATCACAATACAAGTGGTCATACCATGAAATGATAAAGGATAAGGGAAATGACATACTTCACTAAGAACATCCTCAACCAGCAACTTCAAGCTTAACACAACCCCTAACCATAATTAATAGGGTAATGAGCACAATATCACAACATGAGGCGACAAGCCCAACATCACGAACACAACAACAAGCCCAATATCACAATATGACGACTAGCCACACACAGAAGACAATTACCAACCTACGAGTATCCATCTCAACAGCTTGTCCGAAGACCTATGCATGGAGGTCTTTCTCCTTATCGGATCTGGAAGGGGCTGCTGCTACAACTCCTAGCCTAATGGGCATAAAGGAATAGAGAAAGACATCTTGACTATAACTTAATTTCATGTCACCCTATGAACCTAACTTGAGAGAGGTTTCAATGGAGGTTGGCTTATTTTAGCAGTTATAGGCTTCAGTTTCTCGCCCTGCCTCTGTAATTATTGCTCATGGCATATCAAATCTTGCATCTTAAGAATGTAACTACTCCTGATTACTTGTAACCTTTGGTTTTCGTGTGTATTGTTAGAAAAATAGCTAAACATAATCGAAGAAGAAATGGCTTTGAGGCGTAAATCGACTTTCCTTAAAGAGATATTGCTATTGGGATAATACAAGCAATTCCCTTTGGGATATAACAAAGCCCAGATTATGCCTGCAGATTTTTCTATGCTACTTCATGAAGGAAGGCCTTATTTATAGAGTTTCACAAGTGACTATTGTGGATAGTCATGACTTTTCATGAATAGATATGTTCATTTAAATTCAGATTTTAAATAAAATCTGAAAATATCAAGACTTTTATTATGTAAATTCTTCATACTCCTTTTGCCTTATGTTGTGTAAAAATCCCACTTTATATATATTACAAACTATCTAACAATCCCCCACTAGTTTATAATATTTCTTATAATATCATGCATACCGGAGAGTATCTTATAATAGATTTGAACTTTCCATTAGTGTAAATAATTTAAAGTTTTGATGAAGTTATAGGTATCTTTAAAGATTTGAACCACAACTCCATGTGTCAAAATCGAAAATGTCACGCACATAATATTATTTAGCAGCTTAGAAAACCCAGTATTTGCTTTAGCACATTTATGGCCATGTGCTCATCCTTATTCCATGAATACTTACAAGACCAATCCTCTAAGTCTTGCTTTAAAGCGGCACCACTTCAATATTCATATAGGTGAAATTTAGCTATTATGTCCCTGTTACTGCAGACATTTACTAATTTAATTAAGAATAAATTCAACCCCTTCTCGTAACAATTTTCACTATGGAGTTTGTCTCTATGCCCCTGTTATTTTAGATATTTAACAACTCCTTAACTCCTCATATAATATTATGCAGTACATTTTATTCAAGGCCCAAAACGAGGAGACTCGTGCTTTAGCAACACAAAATGACTTGTTATTACCCGTTGAACTTATATTGTTAAATGTATACTAACTCAAAGTTGGGTTCCCATCACTTGTGTTTAATTTAAGGATTTTAGCCTTATTTTTTGACAATTTATTTATACTGCATTTCTTCTTAATAAATCTTGCAAGATCAACATAAATTATTTTCATTGAAAAGATATCTTTTACATAGGCATGTGACACACCCATATGCCTAAACGTGTCACGACCCTAATTACCGATCGTGCGGACACCTATCTTATTATCACTAGTAGGCGAACCCTTACCCATTAATCCATTAATCATTAGCCAATTTCAACTTCTTTAATCAATTACTAACCAATAGATAAGTGAACGAATGAATAAATAAAATAATTCATAATTAATAGATAATATAAGTGCGGAGGCCTTAACTATTACACCCCCAAGATCTGAAAGTCATCTAACTAACAATGTCTAAAGAATGAAGTATATCTCAACTATAACAACAAATAATGTTCGGAATAAAAATAGACATCTGGAAAGAGAGATCTTCAGGTGGCATGGCATGGATAGAAGCTCACCCTCGGATCTGATCGAGCAAACTAGCTTCAAGCTAGAGATGTAGTCTGGATGAAATCTCTGGAACACAATCTGCACTCAAAAAGGGTGCAGCAAGGTAGTATCAGTACAAACACTATGTACCGGTAAGCATCATAGGACGACTATGATTAGTTCACGCATATAAGTATAAAATCAACAAGATAAACAGATAGACACTTAATATTCAAATCCAAGTCACAGAATATCCCATAACAGAGTCACAACCTAAGATGAAGCTTCTAACCCACAAGTTTGTCAAGTTTCAATGATCTCACCTGATAATCACAAGTCCAAGTTCCTTCCCTAGGTAGAGTCACTAATCCACAATTTAACTCAGTCAATGATCATACCAATACCCCAACAGCCGTTTCAGCAAACACACCAAAATCAGGACTAAACGAGCCATATAATAATGCAGAATAAAATGTAATGATGTACAATGCAAAATATGATGATGTGCAATGCATGTAATGCAATGCACTGGCCAAATACACGCTATACACACATGCTACTGATGTCATAGCTCAGTAGTCATGACCTGCAGGGGACCCATGGTGTCCATGTACCACTCGTTCCGAAACACTGCTCGGACCCGAGCCGTAAATCCTCCACCCCGGAAAGAACCTCGGTCACGGATCCACATCATGTATCACTCATTCCGGAACACTCCTCGGACCCGAGTCACTTATTGCCCTCCGCCCGAAATTTACCTCGGACTCGAGCTTATACACCCTCCGTTCCGGAAAGAGCCTCGGACCCGGATCCACTCGATTATACAAGAAACACGGTTACATCCCTTTTAATGAGCAATTATCAAGTAGTCTATTATTTTCATCGAGAAGATCATATTAGCTTCTCACCACAATTCTCATCAATTTGTATCACAAGTTCATCAAGAAGATTATATTAACTTCTGTACAATTTCACATCACAATGTATGTCTTAATGTATTTCAGTTCATTAGTATGTATGGACTATGAACAATCAGCAATATCAATGTCAAACACAAGGCATCATGCCACAAGTCTTCCAAACCATTTCCATCATGCATGAGTGTATGAATGCATAAATGAGTTTAAACGTGGTAAATCAATACAAGCCAATAAAGCAACAGTGAAGGTGCACGTCACAAAGCCACAAGTCATATCAAGACTTGGATCAACTCAGCCATGAAATGAATCATACAATCATCTCAACCAACATAATAGTCTATGTCCCTCTTTACTTCCACATGTAGCAAGTACGCCTCACAACTAAGTCTTGTAACACCAAGAAGCTCCACTTTTCTATATATTATCATCAACAGCAATCATACATCAAGTTTTCTTCTACGTACTGTCATAAGTTTATATCACAATTCAAGCCTAAACTCATTATCCTTCCTTTCTCTGATAATATATGTCACAATAAGAGAGAACTGGGTACAACATGACAATTTAGGCAATAAGTCTATTTACAATAATAGGGCAGCAAGCCACCATCAACAACAATCAACGGAATAGAAATCCATCCCAAATTGCCACAGTATGAATACAGCTACACCTCATGTTTCAGTACATAAAGTAACGGCGACGAGCCCATAAAATCAGAAGTCATACCAAACTAGCTAATATCCAACCAAAACACCATGTTCGAAGACCTAATCATGCTTTCTTCCGTCAATTCTATACAATACATACGTTTCGCTAATCAAAGTCTAACTAAAGTAAGCCGTAACCTACCTGGAATGCTTAAAGTAAGCCGTAACCTACCTGGAATGCCGAGCAACAGTCTCGAATTGCCAAACCTTAGCCTTTCCTTCCTCTTTGGAGAACATCAAAACGATTAACGTCTATCAAATATGAATTCTATGTCAGAATATGAATCTAAGGATACCCATATGGCCATACTTTTATCCAAAACCCAAAAATGGACCCAAAATAGCCAAATCCGAGCCACAAGGGCAAAATTGTAATTGAAAATTCAGATACAATATAGTCAAAATAGTACTCTACGAGTCTAAACGAGTCCAACGATACCCGTATTGCTATACTTTTAGAAAAATATCTAAAATACCCCTAGAATGTGAATCCGGGTTCATGAGGGTAAAACGGGAAATTTAGTGCACAATTATGTTACCCATCATCTAGTTAACCTTCAATCTTAATTTCATGGAATTCTATTCATCACAAGATATCCAAATTCATCTTTTCTATTTTTAGCCCTAGGGTTCTTAACCCATTAGTTCTTCACAATTAGTGTGTAGGAATGACTATGAGATGATGATAATTGACACATAAATAATGAATACTAGGCTAGAATCTTACCCCAAAGTGCTTGTGAATGCTTTTCGATTGCTCTCTCCCCAACCGTCCAACTATTGAAGGTTTCATCAATTCTTGTATTTTAATCTTGCACTCACCATTAATGGAGCTTAATCTTGATAAGGGATTTGAGGAAGGAGAAATAATGAATCACGTAAGGGTTTGTACTTACCTTCAAGGAGGAACTTCACCCTAGCCCTAGGAAAATAGCCTCTCACATTCTAAGTGTTTTTGGGTTTAGGATGGGAAAAACTTGAAAAAAAAGACATTAAAAACGGACCTACTGCCCAGTTGGGCTGCTGTGGCGCTCACCAGGCCGCTATAGCGGTCCTCTGGTCGCTGCCAGCGGCCAGCTGGAACAGCCCGAACGAAAACGGGCATAACTCCCTCATCCGGAGGCCAAACACGTCGATTCTTTTTCCTATAGCTTCATAATTTTGATACGGATCTAATGGTTCAGACCTCACTCAAAACAAAGGTTGGATGATCAATCTGGAGACATTTCTATCCACAGACCTCTGGCGAAAACATCGAATACGAGCGCGACCAAACCGCAAACCCATACGAAACTCTTTGGAACCTCACCAAAACTTATGGACAAGTTCAAAATCATCATAATAACATATTGGAACTTTCAAAACATAGACACAGGGTCATCCTAACCCGACATTGACCATGGTCAACTCTAACTCGTCAACTTAACTAGTTTCTCCATGAATGACTCAATTTACACTCGAACCTTGCGGAACCCAACCCAATGACTTTATTAAGTTATATATCATACTAACACGACATGGGGAAGGGTCAACCAGGGTAATTAGGTCAAAAGCACTATAACGACCAGGTGGGTCGTTACAAAAAGGCACGTGACACACACATATGCCTAAACTTTTCATTGCATATCCAATTATTGGCTACTCTTATCGTTGCTTCATTACATGCATTTATAAACAACATAGAATGGTAGCATCAGTTGTGGCCACAACACTTTGATATCATATTTCTCAACCATTCCGCTTGTTTTCAAGAATCTTCATGCTAGATATTCTTATTCCATCCTGGAATACAAATTTATTTTGATGTCCAAATTATAGCACCTTCATCATCTTAGAAATCTAAATTTTATGGATTTTATCATTATCATGTATTGGTTCAGTACTCTCTTAAAGACCAATGTATTAATACCCCCGCTTATGAAGGTCATGTCTATACAATTTTTATTTTTGTTATTTTTTTTATATCTTTCAACATATACATCTTTTAATAAAAAGTCACAACTTTTATGAAAGAACACAACATTTATAGGAAGGCTTATATCATAACCATCATTTTGGTAGTTTCATCAACTAATCATCACCAAAATTGTCAAGTTGTAAATTCACTACCACATCAAGGATATATTTTGTGGGAGTTGAAGAAATAATTTTATATCTTAAACTTCTTCAAATATTATTGGCTATCAATCATAAGCCAAGTACCCCTACACTTTAAACATTTTAAGTGTCCTTTCCAAATAATAAAAAATCTTGAAATATTATTATGAAAGTCATAACCTCTCAAGTGACATCTTTATACGAGTGAATATAATATTTCAAGTGACACCCTTTCACAAATGAACACAATATTTCTGAAACGACACATGACCAACCACCACGTTAGTGATTCAATTAACTAGTTGTCACCAAAATGAACCAATTATAAATTCATTCATTGTCATATCAATATCCACCAAGGATTTGTGGGAGTGGAAGAACTACACACATAAATAACTTTATATCTCAAGTTTCTTCATAATTGTAACAAACACTAAGTCCAATATTGACTTTTATTCATAAGTCAAACATCCCCACATTTTAAATCTTTCAAATGACGTATTCTAGGCGACATTATCATATTGTTGCCAATGGTAATTCACAAATTATTAATATTTTTTAGTAAGATATCAAATTCATATACAATGTCTTTCCATTCCCTTTTCACAACACATATGAAATAGAATTACTTAGTAAATCATTTTGGTGCCAATTAGAGCATTCAGCATTATAAATTCATTTTGTTATAATATGAAGACGTTACTATTACAAAAGCATTTCAACAGTTAATGTACCCAAAACGATCCACAAATAAAGTACCTTTTCTCTAGATTTTAAATTATTTGAACAACTTTCAAATATGAATAGTATCCATCAAAATAAACGAATTCATATATGTCACCCACAACTTAAAGGCAACATTCACATGATTTTTATGCAACATAGTTATGCCACAATAATATTATTCTTTGGTGCAGAATAACAAATTTATAATAAATAAATCAAATATGTTATTCTTAAACATATTTAGAATGCATTTCATGATCATCACAAGTGGGCCGTCTACCCTAATATTTATGAGAATAAATTTCACAAAAATCATCAAAAGGCAGAAATTCATAAATAAATAATGAGTGAGTTCAAAATTAGAACCCGATTTTTGTCGCTTCTTAATCCATTACGTTAATGTGATCAGTTTACCATATTAAACTCAAAGCCATTGCCTTCACTCTTTCTTGGTTCATGGTTTATCACGTTATTTTTTTCTGAAAAGGGAAATTATCCCCACTTTTGAAACTGCAACACTATTCGACATGCCTTTTGAAGCAATCATAAGACTTCCCAACAGTAATACTACTGGAACATATATTTTTCCATGAAAACGATGGCCTTTTCTTTGTCTTGAGTCACGATTTTATTTTCCTCCATTCAAGAAATGTATTCAATTAAGAATACAATAATACTTTGACTTTTGAAGCCATAGCAAGAAGGAAAAAAAGCATACACCTCTTTTGAATCTACTTCTCTTTGGTTGTAGAACCAATCGGTATTCACATCTCCAACTGTAGATTCCTTTTTTCCTTGTCCTTTAATCTATGGATCACTATTTCCATTAGTATCTTCTTCATAATATCAATATCTCTTTAAGATTGTTAGAAAAATAGGTAAACAAATCGAAAAAGAAATGGCTTTGAGGCGTGGATAAATCGATTTTCCTTAAAGAGATATTAATCGTATACATATTGGGGATAATACAAGCAATTCTCTTTAAGATACAACAAAGCCCAGATTATACCTATAGTTTTTTCTATGCTACTTCATAAAGGAAGGCCTTATTATAGAGTTACACAAGTGACTATTGTAAATAGTCATGACTTTTCATGAACAAACTTGTCCATTTAAATTCAGATTTTAAATAAAATCTGAAAATATCAAAACTTTTATTATGTAAGTCTTCAAACTCTCTTTTGCCTTATGTTGTGTGAAAATCTCACTTCATATATATTACAAACTATCTAACAGTGTATCCTGTTGTATATTTCAATGTGTTGTTTACATAATTTAGAGATTTTAAATAGAGGTTTTATATTTCAGTTTCATGTCTGCTTAATTTGTAGATTTTCTTTTTGGTGTATTTCCTCAACTCTTTAACCTTTTGAGATCTGCATTTGTCTGGAGTGGGACCTAGTGGGTAACTATATTGCCGGACTTTGCATCCCGAGTAGTGGCTAAACCAAGTTTTCTCCCCCATTTGCAGGGAAGAGACTTGGTGGCCATGGGAATAAAAGTAGAGAAAACTTGGTTCTTGCTTGCGAACATGAGCCACATCCTTACTCTAGGTAAAAGCTTGACCATGATTTTTAGAACTAATTTTGACAACACCCTAGTCATTGTTCTTTGATCATTCACTTGTTCGTCAGCATGTTTACACGAACAAGATTATGGTGTCATGTTGTGGTTGACTAGTAGATGATTGGATTGCCAGCTTGAGACGTTCAAAGGTATGAACCTCTAAACCAGACGCTGTGGATGGTAGCATGCCAACTGATTGTTGAAAAGTTGGTTTCAGGATTCCTTAGTAACTTTTAACTTGAGCTTAGAGCAAATGAATGAATAAAAAATCAAAAGACGGAGATATGAGATTTTCTAAATGATCAAAACCAAATCCCAATCAGGCTATCCTTTTGTGGTGTGCATTCTAATTGAGCTCCGATCAAGCCCAGCTAAGAATAATCTTGGTGCATAGCATAAAATCAGAATATGTTGTGTGCAATGAGTGCTGCCACTAGAGCTGTCGAAATGGATCAGTCTAGCCCAACGTAGCTCAAGCCTTACTGGCCAAGGAATTTGATGGGCTGATGCTGGCTGGCCCTTCATTTGAAAGGGCCTTAAAATGGCCAGCCCAACCCAGCTCTAAAAGGGCTGCGGATGTATGGGCTAGCCCTTCACTTTTTTCCAAATTCTTTTTTTATAAGAAAAATTCCTTTCAATCTAAATTTGAACCTATAATTATGTCCATTGGTAACATTTCTAACATATGATTATATGGAAGTACACAATTCTACGACAACTTATTGCAGATTCAATACTCATCGTCAAGCACATTTGAAGCCTTTTGTGATAAAGTTGTCTTAATTAAGATCTTCATCTACATTCATATTCAAATTTAATTAGTTAAACATTATCAAATAACTACGTTTTAATAACTAGTAATATTTAAATTCACTTAAAACTATTACCACCACTTTGAGTTTGGGTAAAACTGTGCAACCAATTTCGAGTAGCACAAGTGTTAGGACACTTTGATGGTGGATGGAACTTTTATATTGGGTGATTAGGAATTTTAATCAGGAATTTAACGCTAAATGAGTTAAGTATTGTGTATGATACTACCACTTATTCAATAATCGTTATTCCTAGTTTTTACTTTTTTTCCACAATTTTCTTTTAAATTTTAAATTTAAATTGAAATGGCGATCATGAATGCAACTTCGATACTATGTGATTAGGATTTAACGCTAAATGAGTAAAGTATTGTGTAGATATTAATAGCTTGTTTGGCCAAGCTTCTAAAATCAGCTTATTTTGAAAAGTGTTTTTCCAAAAGTGTTTTTCAAAAAAGTACTTTTGGCGAAAAATAATTTGTGTTTGGCCAATTAATTTAAAAAGCAATTCAGAACAGTAATTCGTGTTTGGCCAAGTTTTCAAAAAAATGCTTCTAACTATATATTTCTTAAAAGTGCTTTTAGGCAGAAGCTATTTTTTTAAGCTTCTGAAAAATAGCTTTTTTTTTTTTTTTTTTTTTTGGTAACTACCATTTTTTGTATTAATCACCAATGAACCATTACAAGCACCATAGCACAGCTTATACCTCAGCTTGCTATCCAGTACAACCACCATTACACACACCTAGTTAGAACTTTTACAAAAAGAAATGCTGAATCAAACTTCTAAGCCTACGATTAGCTCTAACAACACATACATACACAATTTCTCTAGCTGTGCTATCACTAGTCCTACTCTTGTCCTCAAACACCCTTTGATTCCTTTCCAGCCAAACAACATGTACACATTCAGCCAACAACATTCTGAATAGTCCTGCAGCCTGAGTCTTTCCCTTGCCATTCATAATCACCCATCGCAGATATTGGTCCCATGTAGCAGTAGTAGCTGGTTTCCTCTGAGCCCACTTGAGAACTTTGTTGCAAACAAGTTTAATGAAATGACATTCCATGAACAAATGATCCCTGGTTTTGGGGTAGGCAGTACACAAAGAACAGATAGGATCAACAGCCAGTCCCCACTTACTAAGCCTATCAGCAGTTAACATCCTTCCATAGAAGTGTAGCCACATAGAAAATCTAGCTTTTGGTCTTGCATCATTAGCAAACATGAGACTTTTCCATGGTATCACAAACACTTGAGGCAATATAGATTGATATATATTTCTGACTAAACTATGCTTGCTATGAGGGTGAATTTGGAACTAAGATGTGTCGCTTAGCAAGCAAAATTTGCCTCACCATCCAAGAAGCTTGTTGAGGAATGGGGCAATCAAAAAATACTGCATCTTTTATGTAGTATGTATGCACCCACGTGATCCATAACTTGTCCTTTTTGTGTGCAAGATCCCAGCAGCATCTGGCAATGGCAGCTTGATTCCAAAGCTTGAGATTGATCAAATTGAGTCCTCCAGTTGCAAATGGCATACATATTCTCTCCCAAGCCACCAATGCTCTTTTGGTGATCACATTTGTTCCAGACCACAAGTAGCTTCTCCAGTAGGCGTCAATAAATTTCAATATAGTTGTTGTATAACGACTTGTTTGGTCGTTATTGCATTTTTGACAATTTTTGACCCTTTCCCGAGCTTGGTTAGCTCACTTTTGACCCGAGGGGACCGTTGACATGCTTCTCGAGGTGTTTAGATTTGATTCGGGTGACTTTTTGTGAAAATTTAACTTAAATTGAAAAATAGTTGACTCAAAGTTGACTTTTGTGTAAACGGACCTTTTTTGAAAATTCGTCAATTTCGAGAGGTATGGATGGTCATTTAGAACTTTTATGCATATTTGGTTCGGTCCCAATGCACTCGGATGCATTTTGGAACTTGGGTTGAAAAATTATAAATGAGGTATCGGGGGTTGACTCGGTCACCGAGATCTCCAATGGGAATTTCGAGGCACGAGTGTGTTCGTAGTGTGTTTTTATGTATATTTGCATATTTGGTTTGTGTTCGAGAGGTTCCGGGATGGTTCTGGGTGTCAATTTAAAATTTGGAAGAAATTAGAAAATTCTGGTGTCTGGTGCCTCCAATTCGGTGGCGCCATGGCTGTTTGGTGCCTCCAATTCGGTGGCACCATGGCAGTCTGGTGCCTCCAATTTGGTGACCTCCAATTCGATGGCGCCATGGCGGTCTGTTGACCTCCAATTCGGTGACGGGCAGTGACTGGGGTATTTAATGATATAAAATCCCAAATCTTTTCATTCATTTATTATTCCGAAGTAATTCATGTTGAGAGCTTTTCTAGAGGTTTCCTGGGGCAAACTCTTTGACGTAAACTCATTTATCATCTCTCCCTAATCCTGATTCTTCACCTAGTTATCATTAATCCATGCTAGAATCTTCCTAAAGTTATGAGAGCCAAGTGGGTTTAATGGATATTTCATCTAGGGTTCTAAATCAAGATTTGTTGATTGGGTTTATGCTAGATTATGATGTATCTAAGGTTATTGGTCATTTATCTTCCATTATTAGAGTTGAATTCTTGAATCAAAGAACTAGGGTTTATACCCAAAATTGGGGTTTTGCTTCAATTTCGAAATTAGGGGATTTCATGAGTTAAATTAGAAATTAGTTGTTGGGTTATGATCACCTAGTGCTTAATTTGATATTTTACTCCAGAATTTTCGATTTTGACTTTGTGGGCCCCGTTTCCCCAATTTCTAGGGTTAAAATTGACCTAAGATGAATAGTAGCAATATTAGTATCATTCTTCATGATTTCTAATCTAAATTTCGAATATGCCTAGACTACTTTGGTTCTGAGATTTAGCAAAAAAGGAAAGCTAAGGAGTGATTTGTTAGTGTTGCGGTTCGGCCATCCAGGTAGGCTATGACTTACCCTTGGAGAGACTTCATATAGCGAAACATATATTTAGATTATATTGTCGGAGAAAGCATGTAAACCTTCGGGTATGAAGTTGGGTTGGATATTGCCTTAGGTTGGGCCCTGTTGTGTGATTGGGGCTAGCCACCCCGTTGTGTTGTGACTTGATTGCTTTATTGTGCTGGTTTGATGCCACGTGTTGTTAGTAGATATTGGGAATTTTTGTTCCATCTTGATTGTGATATTATAGTATCTTACGGGTGGATGTTAATATAAGGATAGAGTTCTATATGACTTGGGTAATCTCTCATGATATTGTTGGCGTACCCATGTTGGTACTTGTGACACTAATATGTTGTTGGCGTACCATGTTGGTACTTGCGATATTTACCTGATTCTTGATGTTGGCACATGCATTGCACACATTCTCATGATATACTGTTGATACATTATTGGTACTTGATAAAACACTGTGATGAGCTGAGCTCAGTTTGCATGCAAGTGATGTGAGTAGTCCGATGGTTGTTCCGGAATTGTGGATTGTGTGAAAGAGAGATGAGAGTCCGTGATCAGAGTTTATGTACCGGAGTGGATTGTGTGTGATAAGAGATCCTGTTATTGTCATCTGCATGCTTGAACCATACATTGAGCACTCATCTTGCATATATATATATATATATATATATATATATATATATATATATATATATATATATATATATATATAAGGCACATTTGACAGGGCGGTGACGATGTGGCCTATGTTGTTTGAAATACTTGGGAGGTTTTATACTAATTGCGCGACTATCCTATGCTGTGTGATACGAGATGGTCGGCAGGCGTGAAGGGTGAAAAGGTCGTCTTTATGCTGTGTGATACGGAGCGACATAGTACATGGACTTCGCGGGTCCCCTATGGGTTGTGCTACCGAGACGTCGACATTTCTGTCCGGAGTACATGTGTACACAACACTACATTGCATATACATTTCATACATTATTGCATTGCATTGCATTTGGTTTCTGTTGTGATGTACTTGATATTCTTATGATGTACTTGCGATGCATGGATTCAGAGGCGAGTATTTGAGACTTAGCATATTTGAGGAGTAGATGCTTCAACATAAGTGATGACGTGTACTAGTTCTGGCTCGTGTATGACTTATACTTGTTGATTTATCTGTCTATCCTGCTTTATTTTTACGAATTATGTCAGCTATGCTTAGTTGGCCGATGATACCTACCAGTACCGTTGTTTTGTACTGACCTACGCTTGCTGTATTCTTTTATGGATGCAGAGTATTAGATAGGTTCTTCTCTTTTCCCTTGAGAATGATGACGAGGCTGCTGTAGAGTCATTCCAGGGTGAGCACGATGACGGCCGCTGCCCGAATGTTCTCTCTTTTACTTACTTGTCTTACTCTTATTTCAAGACAGTTGTATTATGAGGTGTTATCATCTTTTAGACTCGTAGCACGTAGCTAGTACTGTTGTATGACCAGACCAGATCTATGAGGTTGTATTTAGTGTTTCCGCACTTTATCTTATGTGGATGATTTGAGACTTATTCTATATTTACTTCTTCTGCCTTTACTTAAATTGCTTATATTGGGATAAAGGTTTGCCTATCGTGGTGAAAATAATAGGTGCCCGCACGGCCTAGTAAAATAGGGCGTGACAAGTTGGTATCAGAGCCCTAGGTTACCCGGTCTATAATGCTAGAGCGTGTCTAGTAGAGTCTCGTGGATCGGTACAATGAGCTCCGTACTTATCTGCGAGAGGCTATGAGACATTTAGGAAACTTCAATTTCTTTCATTCTCTCGTGCGACTTTATTCAAATTGGTATCTAGTCGATTCCAATTGGTATCTGGACCTTCTTATCTTGATCATCCTTAGATGATGAAAATCTGTCCTTAAATTCTTACGTGAATGGTTGATCTATGACGTGTCGTGGTTTGGTACGGGACGTGTTGCCCTGATTCGGACGCGTGATCCAGTTCGATTACTAGTTATGGCTTGAGGCCTCGATTGCTATCGCGATTAGACTCGTTTATTGTGGAAGTTCGTGAGAAATTGAGAGTTAGGTCAGAGGGTTACAAGGTCTCCATGTTTCAGCGTTGGGTTGCTCGGATGTGACAAAGTTCATTTATGGCTTCACAATAGTGGGTTGCTCGATGATGTGACCGGTTTGGCTTTAGCTTTATCAAGGCTTTATGATGGTGCATGTTACACTGGTGAACCAATGGCGGGTTGACAATTCAAAGAACGGTAGAATATTAAACTTCGATATGTGAGAACAAGTGTTCGTTCAGTAATGACCATCAAATGTGGACAGCGTTTTGTGATCACGTGTAATATAGGAAAGAAGTTGACAATGAGGACATGAAGGAAGACTTGGGTGGAAAGGGCGTAGCGAAGTGAGACTTTGTAGGATATCTTGGGCATGAGTACTTTTCGAGAGATTGGAAAGGAAAAATTGGTATCTGGCATGGTTGTCTAATGTTAAAGGTTATTCTTGATATAAGTTAGTTGATGTTAAAGGACTACTTGGTTATTAAGTGAATGCTATGGGCAAATTGCTTGATCGGTAAATTTGATTGGGTTGTAGAATTTGAGGGGTTAGTAATCGACTGATGGAAATGACTTCAATTATGAGCTTATGCGATAAGTTAATGACATGAGGAGTTGCTGGTTGTTCACTTAGATGTGGGGGGGGGGGGGGAGGGAAGGGGGACATTGATATTATTTTGTGGTTTATCAGGCTTAATGGATGATTAGTTTAGAGGATCGAGTGGATTTGGGCATTTGTTGGTTAATAGTGATAAAGGTGATTCCAAATGAAATATGGTAACTGAAGGATTACAATGAGGCATCTTGCTATCGGGTTCAGTAGTTTAAGGTTCGTAAGACTTGAGGTGAGATAACATGGTTACGTGAGTTGTGTTTGGGTTGAGGGGGAATTATATCATGACGTTCAGTAAAAGGGTGGCCGATGAGGTTGATTGATGTCTTCGAGATTAAGAGCAAAAAGGAAATCATTAAAATAAGAGTTAGTGATGTGAAAGTTCGATTGCGATTGTACAGTATAGAGTGGGATGGAGAGTTATGGATGAGTTGGAATGTTCAGTTATATCATAGAATTATAGGGTTTAGTGGTGGACTAAGGTTGGGAACCTTGTATTCATGGGGTAAAATAATTGGCTAGATCCCGCTACTAATGGTGTTATTACTCGGCTTAGGTGATTGAATAAAAAGGATTGGCATGCGTGTGGTTAGAGATGTTCAGATTCGATAATTAAGGTAAGAGATGAATCTTCGAGGACTAGTGATGTTAAAGATTTGAGTAAAGGGTTAGTAAGCATCGGTACTGAAATGATAGAATGGGCAATGATGGGTTAACCGAGTTAAGTTCGGTATACATTTCGGGAATTGAGTAAGTAATTCGAGCAAGGACGCTTCAGTGGGATACATAAGAATATTAGTGGTACTGTTGTGTGATACGCCGGATTTAGTGAGTGTTCAGTTCAAAGTGGTAAGCGTTAAGGAAATGCTAATGTGCAGAGTGTGTGGTACGATCCTATCTCCAGGATTAATTCGGCTTGTTGCAAGATTTATAATTATGTGGTATTCGATGAAGTGGATTCGAGGATTGATTACAGTATCGATCATCGTGGAGTGATTAGAAAATTGGGAATTGACGAGTTGAGAAAAGGTATAGATGATTGTGAATTGATAAGTAAAAGGTACATCTTGGGGATTTCTTGGGTCAGTATGGATTATGGTGTCGTTTTCTGCATATTCCAGTTGAGATGTGATTGTTGCGTGAGCTTAAGAAGGAAATCTACAGGAATGGACTATATGGTATAACAGAGTTCCGTGAGGTTCGTGATCAGCGACTAGTGAGGTTTATAAGAAGTGGCTTAGTGGTATACCGTCGGATAAGTTTCGTGACATACTACAATGGATGAGTTAGCATGCCTTAAGAGAGAGGATTATGGAATTCCTATCATATGAGGACTAGAGTTATATTATCGAGGTAATACTATGAGAGGTTTGATGGTTATATAATTACTTTATGAGGCTTCAGGTTTTGCGTCAAAAGGTTCGGGGTTGTATCGGAATTGTGTATCGAGTAGAGGTTGAGAAATATGAAGATTGGAATCGTAAGGTATAGCTCTTTGATACTAAGTTGATAACTGGGATAGGACTTTACTTGTGGAGTCGAAAGTGACGGACAGGATTTGTTATGCGTGGTATGGCTGTGATTGGTTTCGAAGTTCGGAGTCAAATCTAATGATTATTGGTGGTTTTTGAGAGTTCTGCATTCATTCAGGGTCAGCATGGTTCGAGTTAAGGTCAATGGTCTATGGTTATATTTCCAGGAAGATATTTATTCGATGCGTTGGGCTCAGATTCGAGGTAAGACAGGCTTACCGAGCTTTGTTAGGATTTCCTAGTGGAATTGATGATATTTTCTGAGAACTGTTACTTGGACAGAATGATGGTATACAATGAGCCTAGTATGGATTTGAGGAGGAACTATTGTGCGAAAGGTCTCTATAGTGATCAGTTGTTTGCTCGATGAGATATTCAGTGGTATGGTTTTCGTATTGTGATTTGAAGGTTTAAGAAGATTTGGGACTGGCCGAGTTGGGGGGGGCGCCGGTAAGATCAGTTTTGATGGAATTGCGTAGAGATCGCAGATGAATCAAGGATTCTTTCTAGCGAGGGTAAGTTATGAGTTCAAAATTTTGGGATGTGTGTTCATATGTTTCTAAGGAATCACGGTACGAGGAAACGACTCTAGTAAGTGCGAAAGAAAGGTTAGCGAAATCAGAGTATTTCATGGGTTCAGAATGGGCTACGGTTTGTGACCATGTTTCAGAGGATTGCGTTGGTTTGGGAAAGTGTTTGTGGGGTCTATTGATTGTGTTCAGAGTTGCGATTTTATCCAAACCAGAGAATTCGAGTAAAACGATTTGTTTATTCAAGGATCAGTTGTGAGGGAAAGTCGAATACAGAGATATGAGAAATGGAGCTTGAGCTAAGTTTAGAGAGTTGTGACTGGTAAGCGAGTCGAGGTGCTTGGACCTGTTTGAGAGTACCCGTTGTTGGACCCTTGTTTCTATGAATTGGTTTCACCAGAACTATCGAATGTTTATTCGATTTTCCATGTTCTGTGTTAGAGAAGTACCATTCTGGTGGTATTTATATCATCAGTTAGGGTTCAGTTTTGATCGGTGAGAATCTTTCCTGTAAGGAGAAGTCCGACATGCGTGGCTGATATCTTCAGTTATTACTGATTCGAGCATTTTTTGTCCTCTCTTCTTTGTCGCTCGAGGACGATCGATTGTTTAATTAGTATATGATGTAATGACCCGTTTAGTCGTTATTGCATTTGCGACACTTTTTCACCCTTTTCCGAGCTAGGTTAGCTCACTTATGACCTGAGGGGACCGTTGACATGCTTCTCGATGTGTTTAGATTTGATTCGGGTGACATTTTGTTAAAATGGGACTTAAAGCGAAAATAGTTGACTCAAAGTCGACTTTTGGGTAAACGGACCTTTTCGAAAATTCATCGATTCTGAGAGGTCCGGATGGTCATTTAGAACTTGTGTGCATATTTGGTTCGGTTCCCAATGCACTCGAATGCCTTTTGGGACTTAGGTTGGGAAATTGGAAATGAGGTATCGAGGGTTGACTCGGTCAACGAGACCTCCAATAGGAATTTCGAGGCCACGAGTGCGTTCGTAGCGTGTTTTCATGTATATCTGCATATTTGGTTTGTGTTCGGTAGTTTCCGGGTGTCAATTTCAAATTTGGAAGACACCAGAAAATTCTGATGTCTGGTGCCTCCTATTCGGTGGCGCCATGGCGGTCTGGTGCATCCAATTCAGTTGCGCCATGGCGGTCTGTTGACCTCCAATTTGGTGACAGGCAGTGACTGGGCTATTTAATGATATAAAATCCCAAATCTTTTCATTCATTTATTATTCCGAAGTAGTTCATGGTAGGAGCTTTTCTAGAGGTTTCTTGGGGCAAACTCTTAGAGGTAAACTCATTTATCATCTCTCCCTAATCTTGATTCTTTATCTCACCTAGTTATTATTAATCCATGCTAGAATCTTCCTAAAGTTATGAGAGCAAAGTGGGTTTAATGGATATTTCATCTAGGGTTCTAAATAAAGATTTGTTAGTTGGGTTTATGCTAGATTATGATATATCTAAGGTTATTAATCATTTATCTTCCATTATTAGAGTTGAATTCTTGAATCAAAGAGTTAAGGTTTATACCCAAAATTGGGGGTTTTGCTTCAATTTCGAAATTAGGGGATTGCATGAGTTAAATTAGCAATTAGTTGTTGGGTTATGATCACCTAGCACTTAATTTGATATTTTACTTCCGAATTTCCCGTTTTGACTTTGTGAGCCCCGTTTTCCCAATTTCTAGGGTTAAAATTGACCTAAGATGAATAGTAGCAATATTAGTATCATTCTTCATGATTTCTAATCTAGATTTCGAATATGCCTAGACTACTTTGATTCTGAGGCTCAGCGGAAAAGGAAAGCTAAGGAGTGATTTGTTGGTTTGCGGTTCGGCCATCCAGGTAGGTTATGGCTTACCTTTTGTGAGACTTCGTATAGCGAAGCATATATTTAGATTATATTGTCGGAGAAAGCATGTAAACCTTCGGGTATGAAGTTGGGTTGGATATTGCCTTAGGTTGGGCCCTATTGTGTTGTGACTTGATTGCTTTATTGTGTTGGTTTGATGCCACGTGTTTTTAGTAGATATTGGGAATTGTTGTTCCATATTGATTGTGATATTATAGTATCTTACGGGTGGATGTTAATACGAGGATAGAGTTTTATATGACTTGGGAGTTAATACGAGGATAGAGTTCTATATGACTTGGGTAATCTCTCATGATATTGTTGGCGTACCCATGCTGGTACTTGTGACACTGATATGTTGTTAGCGTACCATGTTTGTACTTGTGATATTGACCTGTTTCTTGATGTTGGCATATGCATTGCACACATTCTCATGATGTACTGTTGGTACATTGTTGGTACTTGATGAAACACAGTGATGAGCTGAGCTCAGTTTGCATGCAAGTGATATGAGTAGTTCGATGTCTGATAGTTGTTCCGGAATCGTGGATTGTGTGAAAGAGAGATGAGAGTCCGTGATCCGAGGTCATGTACCGGAGTGGAATGAGTGTGATAAGAGATCTTGTTGTTGTCATCTGCATACTTGAATCATACATGTAGCACTCATCTTGCATATATATCTATAAGGCACATTTGACAAAGCGGTGACGATGTGGCCTATGTTGTTTTGAAATACTTGCGAGGTTTTATACTAATTGTGCGACCATCCTATGCTGTGTGATACAGGATGGTTGGAAGGCGTGAAGCGTGGAAAGATCATCTCTATGCTGTGTGATATGAAGTGACATCGTACATAGACTTCGCGGGTCCTCCATGGGTTATGCTACCGAGACGGCGATATTTCCGTCCGGAGTACATGTGTACACAACATTGCATTGCATTTTGTTTCGGTTGTGATATCCTTGTGATGTACTTGATATTGTTGTGATGTACTTGCGATGTATGGATTCGGACTGAATATTTGAGACTTGGCACATTTTGGGAGTAGAAGCTTCAACTTAGGTGATGACGTGTACTAGTTCTGGCTTGTGTATGACTTATACTTGTTGATTTATCTGCCTATCCTGCTTTATTGTCTAAATTATGTCAGCTATGCTTAGTCGGCTGATGATACCTACCAGTACCGTTGTTTTGTACTGACCTACGCTTGCTGTATTTTTTTTGGATACAGAGTATTAGACATGTTTTACTCTTTTCCCTCGAGGATGATTGACGAGGCTGCTGTAGAGTCATTCCAGGGTAGGCACGATAACGGCCGCTGCCCGGATGTTCTCTCCTTTACTTACTTGTTTTACTCTTATTTCGAGACAGTTGTATTATGAGACATTATCATCTTTCAGACCCATAGTATGTAGTTAGTGCTCTTGTATGACCAGACCAGATATATGGGGTTGTATTTAGTATTTCCGCACTTTATCTTATGTGGATGATTTGAGACTTATTCTATATTTACTTCTTCCACATTTACTTAAATTGCTTATATTGGGATAAAGGTTCTCCTATCGCGGTGGAAATGATAGGTGCCCGCATGGCCTAGTAAAATGGGGCGTGACATGTTGGTATAGTAAATAATTGTGCCCAATAAGCTTGTATTCCAAACAACACAGATTGTACCAGTTGTGATCTGCCAGCATAAGAAAGCTTCTTTGCAGCCCAAGTGGTGATCTTAGCTATTATCCTCTCAATAGGCTGCCATTATAAGATAGACAACTTCTTTGTTGACAATGGAATCCCTAGATACTTGAAAGGTAATTCACCAAGCCTATATCCCAAGTGTTATAGTATATGATCCTTGACTGCTTGTGAGACCCCTCCAAGATACACTGAACTTTTGCCTAAATTTGATTATAGTCCTGAAGCTTCAGAGAAGACTTTGAAAGCTTTGTGGATTGCTATAATAGATTGTAGGTCACCCTATGGCAAAAATTAACAAGTTATCAGCAAACTCAAGTGGGCAATGCCAAAGTTTGGCATACCTTGGATGATATTTGAACTCTCTGACAGTTTTTAGCTGGTTTAGGGACCTACTGAGATACTCCATGCTAATAACATATAAAACGTGATATTGGATCACCTTGCCTGAGTCCCTTGGCAGCATTAAATGGCTTGGATGATTCACAATTGAACATGATTGTAATTTACTGTTCTTACACATTCCATTATCCAAGCAGTGAATTGAGTAGGAAAACCCAGTTCATCCATAACTTGCCCAAGAAAAGGCCACGCCACTAAATCATATGCTTTTTGCAGATCAATTTTGATCATACATCTAACAGAAATATGCTTCTTCATATAGGGCTTAACCAGCTCCTGAGCCATGATAATATTATCAGAGATTTCCAGGAATAAAGCTAACTTGTGCTTCACTAATAATATAAGGAATTACATCATGGAGTATAGCAGCCAAAATATTAGCAATGATTTTATATAGCACGGAACAATGAGGCTATTGGCCTAAAATCCTTAACAGTAATAACATTAGCCAGCTTTGGAACCAAGATGATGGTTGTACAGTTGACAGTTCTTGGAAGTAGCCCAGTATTAAAGAAGCCCGTGACAGGCATAATAACATCTTCTTTAAAAATAGGCCATGCTTTCTTGACGAAGTGAGCATTATATCCATCTATACTAGGTGCCTTGTCATTTCCAATAGATTTCAAACCATCCCCTACTTCTTTACCACTGACTGGTGCACACATAAGCGCATTTATGTTGCTGTTGGAGTGTAGGACCACTTTGCATAGTGATCTTTCTCACTTTGAGGTAGAGAGTGTGCAGTTGTACCCATGAGACCTTGATAAAAGGCAACAAACTCCTGTCTAATAGCCTCAGTAGATGTCAGCTTTGTGCCAGCCAAAGAAGTAATTTCATCAATTTGCTTCCTGTCTGTCCTTTCTTTCACTGCTGCAGCAAAAAATTTAGAATTAGTATCCCTTAATTTGATCCAAGCAGCTCTAGATCTTTGCTTCAACACACTCTCCTCAATCAAGGACCATTTCTCCAGGTTTTGTAATAGGACTTTTTCTTGATCCATTAATGCATCAGAATACTGCTTATTGATGGCCTCCTGGATATTACTCAATTCCTCTCTAGCTATTTCAATTCTTTGTGGGATGCCTTTGAACTCTTGAATGTGGATGGCCTTGAAGATAGGCTTAAGCAACATCAATTTATTCCACATAGCTAGCAATTTGTTACTAGGTTTCTGCTGAGCCCACACTTGTTGAACAGAGGGAGTAAATTGATCATGTTCACTCCACACATTAAAGAGCCTGAAGGGGATATTACTAGTTTTATTCCTAGAAGGTAAACTGAGTGACATAGGGGCGTGGTAAAAAATGAATGGTAAGTCATACTCAGTTACTGCTTGCCCAAATTACATTATCCACTCAAAGTTGCCAAGATCTCTATCCAGCCTACTACATATTCTTTGATCTCCATGTTGTTTGTTGCTCCATATATAATACTCCCCTTTCCAGCTTAGTTCATTAAGTAGTAAACTATGACTGCAATTAGCAAAGTCATGTGTTTATAGGTCACTGGAACACCCCTAAGCCTATCTATGGGGTATAATATAGCATTGAAATCCCCACATATAAGCCAGGTATAGAAATACCAGTAGCAAGGCTTTGCAATTAATCCCAGAGTGGCCTCCTTTGTTCCAATCCATTACAACCATACACCACTGTGAGCAGGCAGTCTAGAAGGCCTGATTTATCCTTCACGTTGCAATGAATAAACAGAGAGCTACAATATATCATTGTGACTTTATACCAGTTTGGATCCCACATCAACCGGGCCCTCCCATTAATAACATGAACATAACTAGTATAAACTTCCCATCCAGTAGCAATAGCCTTGCGAATACTATCATTCTTATGTACTTTTACTCTTGTCTCCAAAATACTGTCTAACTTTTCTTTAGGTACTGTCTAAACTCTTTTTGCTTGTACCTCTTATTTATATCCCTAACATTCTAAAAATGCCAATTCATGGAACTTGTGTGGAAGTTCCTCCCTTATCAGGTGGGAGGTTTACCTTGGCCCAAGTCCTAGTCTTCCCAACACTATCCTCTGTTCTAGCATTCATAGGTATAAGCTCAAGGAAGTTAACCAAATTAAACTGCGGGTGTTACTAAAGACTATACTATGTGGAGTGGGAGCATGAGTCTTTGGTACAAAAATAGGTTTTTACTTATCATCACAGTATTGAACATGAATAGTTGGTGTAGCTGTCTGATCTCTGATATCAATCTGATCTGGTTGAGCTATAGTAGTCACAACCTGATTCTCTGGCTGTTCTTGATGAGTAGGAATAGGACCGTTCGATTTCTATTCCAAAACAGGTCTCCTATATCCCCTTCTTCTATTCTGTGGCACCTACTGATTTACGGGTTGCTCTTGTTTCTTACACTTATGCCCAATGGCCAAACACTTCTCACAATATTCTGGCTTCCGGTCAAATTCAATAGGTTGAATAAACTCACTTCCAGATGGATCAAGAATGGTTAGTTCACTGGGGAGAGGTTTGGTAATATTAACTTCAATCAGCATCCTGGCATATATAATTCTAGTCTGGTTAGCTTGGTACACCTCATAGTTTCGTCCGTTGAGATTCGTTAGGTGTTAGTTGTCCTAATCGTGGAAACTGGAGTTACCTTCTAGGATATATGATTTTATATGTTCCCATATTATAGTTATGGGGGTTTATGTTATATCCCGCATTTTGTGCAATCGGATAATTCAAGACAATAGCAGGAAGACAACAAGCAAGGCCTCATTTTTATTTTGCTAAGCATATGAGTTGCTTATGAAAAATTTAGAAGTGAAAATATTAAGAAAGGCTAGGGGCAAAAAGGTAAATTTGCAATATGACTTGTGGAAATGTGGGGAAGACGAAGGGCAAAATTTGGAATTTGGAACTAGCTAAGAAATAAGTGGGCTTGAAAAAAAAAATAAGAGAGAAGAGGGAAGGCCCAACCGGCCATGGGCATGGGCTAAGCCCATGTTGAAAAAAAAATCCATGTGATTAAATAGAAGGCCATTCTTATTTTCTTCACAATTCAAGAAGTTTCAAGAAGCAAAAATTTGAAGAAACCTTAAGAGGCCATTCGGCCATATCAAGTTCTACAAGAACTTTGAAAAATCTTTTACCAAAAATTTTTCTTTCCTAGCCAAACTACTAATTTAAGGGTCCTTAGCAAGTTGGAGTGTTTGTTAGAGCAAGAGCAACACCTATTCATGCAAGTTGAAATTTCTAGCCAAGTGAAGAATTGAAGAAAAAAGTAAGGTTAATCCTTTTTATGTGTTATGGATGATTTTGTGTGTTGTAGCATGTAAAATTGGATGAAATTCATGGAGGGGAAAAACCATGTGTGGCCGTGTACCTATGGGTGTGTGTAGGAATGATGATTTAACTATTTTATCTAATATATGGTTGTTGTTATTGTGAATGCTATGTTGATAATGAAAAATTGGATGAACTTAGTGAAGTTGTTGTAGTTGGAGACTTGTTTTAGAGAGTATGTGAATTGAATATAATGTTCTTGCGTGCATGTAAGATAATGAGACTAGTATGATATTGTTGGTGTATGAATTATTAGGTTGTTATTGCTTTCATTGGAGTTGGAAGGTCTTGAAGGAAGTAGTATATTGATTAAGTTGTTAGAATGTATCTTGGGGTGATTATGGAAATTGTTGGTATGATTGCTGGCATTGTTGTTGATAGTTTGGCTGGGTTGAATTCCCGGATTGTTGTTGGTTAAAATTGGCTAAGTTAAAGTTTTGGAGATGGTATGCTTATAGGGGAAGTGCTGCTGAATTTTCGATAAACGAATGTTACTTTAAGATTCCATTTCTAAATGCTCTAATTAAGGTTTGGTAAATGTAACCAATTTGTAGATTTTGGTGGATTTGGAACTTGAAATTGGAGTCGCGTAAGAGGCGGAAAAGGTATGTAAGGCTTCACCCTCTCTTCTTTGGCATGTCTTAGATGTAATAGGCTTGGATACGTGCCTCGGGGACCACTCCAATTCTAGAAACCCGAGTTTGAAATTAGCCCTTTTTCATTCAATAGAATTGAATTAAGTTCTTCATATTTTATTGAATAATTGCACCCAATATCTATAACTCGTCAAACGAAACCGGATTACAATAAAACCCTCATAAATGGCTCCATGAAGCTTATTGTATGTAGTTTGGTGTACGCCACCTCTATTGACCCGAGGTGGGCACCTTATTCCCGAACTCCCTCCTATTGTTCTATTTGACTTGTTTCCGCACTAAAATTTAAGGAAAACTTTTGGTTATCATTCCGATTACTAAATAATAGTGTTTTAACCAATCTATTGATCCCAAGGCATGATTCTTCTTCTCCGAGAGCTCGTAAATGTTTGCCAAAGTGCCCGTATTTTCCCAAAACAAAGATTTATGGCAAAGTAAGCGTTACGACAAGGACGATGAATATGTTCTACAATGACACGGATGATGTCAAGGAAGAAAATGCTTATAAGATGAATATGACAATGATGATTCCATGATTGAAGGTTCTAAGTTCATGATTTCAGTGACGATATGAGAACGTTGAGCTATTTCTTGAATTCTCAACTCTATTCATGAATAATGACTATTTTTAGAGATTCCACAGTATACGAAACGATGCCTTATGATCCTGTTTTATGTTTTCTCATGATATTACTCTCTATTAATAGTCTCGCCTTATATTAATCATTCCTTCAAGGTGAGACAAGCGCCCATAGTTATTCCATAAAATAATCGGAGGTTTCCGACCTTACGTCACTCCGATGGATACATGATTTTCTTGGGCTCTCTGCGCATGCTTATATGACATATGTATATGAAAAATGTATATGTACATGGGGTGGGGGAAGGGATACATGGGGAATGGGAAGGGATACATGGGGAATGGGAAGGGAAACATGTTTCATTGCCACCTGGTCAGCTGGCTTATCATCCCGGACGCGGGATGCCCGGACGCGGGATTTATGGGCGAGCCGGAGTATTTCGGCGCAATGTGGGCGAGCCGACGCTGTTCGGTGCTATGATACCACATGATACACTATGACATGATATGATATGAAACGATACTATATATTAAGACATGACATAACATAAGTTCTATTTTCTATGTCTATGAAAAGAAATGTTCTTTTTTTTTCTAAGAAGGGAAAAAAAAAAAAAACAAGCATGCATGGTATCCGGCCTGAAAAGGGGCTTTCCTATGCACAGGTTACTTTTTTGTCTCAGTATATATGTTTATGACCCATGATATTGTTATTCATAATCTATGCTCCTGTTTATGTTATTTTCCATGTCTTACATACTCGGTACACTATTCGTGCGACGTCCCTTCTTGTGGACGCTTGCGTTTCATGCGCGCGAAGTCGGCGAGGTAGCCGGATTTGATCCCTAGGAGTTCCCTCGGCGATTTTTGCAGCGCTCCAGTTGTTTCGGAGCCCCAGTTTCTTGGTACTACTTTTGTGTATATATTCGGGCACGGCAGCACTCGGCCCTTCCTATGTATATGTGTACTATGTTTAGAGGCTCGTAGACAGATATGTACAGTAGATATTTTGTACTCCTGATTGTCCCCGTCGCTGTATAGTATGATCGCAAAGCTTATTAGCCTATGTTTATAATTGTGCTATTAATGTTAATGCTAAGTGTAATAAAAAAAAATGGTATAGTTTATACGGCCCACTCAATAACGGAGATAAAAAGATAGATATGGGGTGCTCGGTACAAGTATCGGGTACTCGTCGCGGCCCTAGTTGGGTCGTGACAGAAGTGGTATCAGCAAGGCGGTCCTAGGGGTTTGTCTACGAGCCGTGTCCGCAGAGTCCTGTTTATGGGTGTGTAGCGCGCCACACTTATAGACAGGAGGCTGCAGGGCATTTAGGAAATCTGACCTTCCTTGTATTCTAGATCGTGCGATAGAGCTATAATGAGAGGTTTCCCTTCTTCCTAATTCAGTGTTACATTTTCAGCGACGCCTGAGAAGATGAAAGCAACAGCCGCCGAGAAGGGTAAGATAGCGACGAAAGGCGGATTGGACGGGGAGCCGCCGATAAATATTGAAGAGGGTGAATCCCATAACGAGGCCTCCTCTCGTGCTGTTCGCACTCCGCCGATACTAGGGGAGCAAGAAGGAGCTCCCACTCCAGCTTCAGCACCTCCAGTTCCCCCCGAGGCTCCAATTCGGGGAGATGAGACAAAGCTATCCTTTTGTTAACTCAATTAGTAGCCACTAAGCTCAACAACAGGGGCGTGGGATGCGGTGATAGGGGTCACGTGTGTGGGCTAGATCTTTCGGACTTAGAAGGGAGTACGAGAGGAGACAGTACGGGAGCATTACGGGTATTCGGGACCGGATCGAGTGCCGCAGTTCGGGGTCCCGGCATAGAGCCGACTTTAGCAGTACGGGGCTACCCCAACCGCGGTGCGCGCAATGTGGCAGGCCACACTCTGGACAGTGTTACTTAGATACAGGTGCTTGTTTTGCCTGCGGTCGGACTGACCACTTGATGCGCGATTGCCCGCGGAGGTATGATAGAGACCAAGCTCAGCCCGCCGGGTCAGGTCAGGGCTATGGAGTTTTGGGTTCCCGGTGCGGCGGTGAGTCTAGCCGAAGAGACCACCGTATCACGATGCCCTCGGTGCGTAGATTACATGCGGGGGCGTGTCGTGCGGGGTACGTGCTTGTTATGCATGTGCCGGAGTCGGGTCATTTTATGCGCGATCGCCATTTCGACGTGGCGAGTAGGGTTCGGCCACGAGAGTAGTAGTCGACCCGCCACCATTGGTGCGCCCTCCCGGTGCAAAGGTCCCGGATATCGGTACCGTTATAGAGACCGAGAAGGCATACCGGTTGAGTAGACCCCGGCATCATACCTATGCGCTAGGCGGCGACGGGATCTGAGCTATCCCCCCGATGTCGTACCAGGTATATTATTAGTATTTTTCTATAATGTATATGCATCGACTGATTTAGGTTTTACGATGTTATATATATATTGCGCCTTATATTGCTGAGCATATTGGGTTGAAACCCGAGCCAAATCAAACGAGTTGGGATGTCTCCGCCACCAGTGCGAATTTAGAAACCCCGGATAAGAGATAATCATATGTTTGGATGGGGGTGAATAGTGATGATTTGAACAGGGGCAACAGGGTAATAGTATGGTCAGGAAAGTGAAGATAGGAGTGGGACCCGCCATGAGGACGTCTTGGAAGTGGTATATATATGTATGCATGTGACACTTCATTTGTGACTGTAGGATCCTAGATGGGAGTTGTTTTGTAATATAGTGGAAGTCGATGAAATAGGGGAAATGCTGCCCAATTTTCGTTAACTCATGAATTGTTCTAGTTTGGATTTAAGAGTATCTTTACGGCTTAACCAAGGTACGAATCCTTTTAAATGTAGATCTTCCAAGCTTCAACGGTGAACGTTAAGTAGTTAAGAAGACAACGAGGTATGTAAGGCTAACCCTTCTTTCATTAAGTCATGGTCCCATTGCTAAATACCTTCATACGAGTTCTATAGCGTCTTCCAAATGACTTCATTCCTAGAATTGCTAAGGCTCATGATCCTTGATAAATCTCATGATACCGTTGGTCCCATCCTATGATAGTTGATTCTCTAAGGAACGATATAATGAAAATGATGATGACAATGATAATTTTGAGAACGTGTATGTGCTTTTATGTATATTTATATATATTTATATATTAAAGTATGAATACTAAGCGCACTGAGCTTACATGGCCGGTTATGATATCTATCGCGCGCACACCATTGTAGTTAGGTACGGATAACACTGAGCCTTGGTACGGTCAGGTACGTATAACACCACACCTTATCATGGACAGGTATGTAAGACACCGAACCTTTATAGTCGGGTATGATACTACTACAAGTATAAATGTATGAAATGGAAGGTTCCCATTAAAAAAGGGATAAGTAAATACGATGAACAACGCTAGAGGTATAAATGGCTTCATTATCTCATGACCTCTCTATTTTATGTTATTTCTTACGTTTCTATGATGATGTTGATCATGCTTTACATACTCAGTACATTATTCATACTGACGTCCTTTTGTTATGGATGCTGTGTCATGCCCGCAGGTGGGCAGGGAGATAGACTTGACCCATAGACTGCTTGTTCAGGGACTGTATAGAGGAGCTCCATTTGATTCGGAGCTGTAGCTTTTGGGTATTATTCTTTTGTGTACATACATATGGGCATGGCGGGGTCCTGTCCCGCCTATATGATGTTATATACTCTTCTTAGAGGCTCGTAGATAGTTGTGTATGGTTAGATGTCTTGCAGCCTTGTCGGCTCATATGTTGTATATTATTTTGTTAGCCTCGGCGGCTTGTGTATATAGACATGGGCATTGTTGTTGATGATGACATATATACGTATTGTTGCCCGATGTGAGAAATATTGTGGATGTATAGAAACCATGAGTAAGCTATGTGGCTCACCTAGATGGGAATATGAATGTACGATAAGAGGTGCCCGGGTGGGTTAGCATTGGGTGCCCGTCATGGCCCTCCGGTTGGGTCGTGACGTAGCCATACATTCACCAGCATACAAAGGTTTTCCTAGTCCACTTGCAATTTCCCGAAGTGCTTCACCGCTCCAACAGCTCATGGGGAGCTTAGGAAACCTTATCTAAAGTGGAATCTCAGAAGGAAATTCATTTACAAAATCAAAATTAGGGGTCCATTGTTTTAATATGAGAGGGTTGTTGTTCATGGTATAAGGACCTGAGTATAGAATTTCATATTTCATTCTTATCACTTATGGATTGGGACCTAATTGTAAAATATCCTTCATCATGTAGGAAAATAGCAGGTTCAGAAATAGAATTCCAAGTTTGAGCAATATATCTACACATAGTATTATATCCAGGTTTGGCACCAACAACATATACAACTAGGGCACAATTACATTTCTCAAATTCCTTTTCAACATCAAATTTTTCTAACTGAATGACAATTTTACCATCAATCACTCGAGGGGGAACATATGATAGTGGTAATAGTGGTAACCCATGCTCCACAGATAAACAAATTGACCCAGGGCTTTGGTGGTCCCCACTTTCATCTTCCACAACAATCCCATCCTCAATTGTTGAGGTATTATGTTCAATTGAAGCTTCAACCACGTGCTCAGCAATTGGGGCCATAGAAACCCCTGCAGCCAGAGAAACTGTTCCCTTGCTTTTCTCCATCTCCACTGTCTTGGTAGGGCCACTAGTAGACGTACCTAGTTGCATCGGACTCATGTAGAGTTTCTTAGCTGCCATATTCCGATTGGTACTCAGCTCCATGGTTCCATCACCCACTTCCTTCGAGGAAAGTAGTATCGGTGGCAAAGAAGATTGTTGACCACTCTTGTTCAGATTAACCACCAGAGTATTCTCCGGGAGAATGGTGGGGTCTTTTTTAGGCTGACCCCGACCTCGTTTAGCTCCTTTTGCCATGCCAAACCACCATCGGCGCAGGTTATACTAACACCTCACTTTTTTAAAATAAGTACTTATTGGAAAAAATAAGCACTTTTGGGAAAAAATAATCTTGGCCAAACAGGCTATAAGACTTATAGGTTGTTTGGCCAAGCTTATTTTTCTTCAAAAGTACTTATTTTTTTCAAAAAGATCTTATTTTAAAAAAAGTGAGATGTTTGCCAAGCTTTTGAGAGAAAATAAGTATTTTTTGGGAGCAGCAAAAGCAGTTTTTCAAAAGCTAAGTAAAGTAACTTTTCCCCAGAAGCACTTTTTTGAAAAGCACTTTGGAGAAAAATACACACTTAAAAGTACTTTTTAAAAGCTATGTCAAATGTTAATTGCTGTTCAAAAGCGTTTTTTTAATTAATTGGCCAAACACAAACTACTTCTCATAAAAAGTAATTTTTTAAAAAGCACTTTTAAAAAAAGTGCTTTTTAAAATAAGCTGATTTTAAAAGCTAGGTCAAACAGGCTATTATTCAGTAATCAGTGTTCTTAGTTTTTACTTCTTTTCTCACAATATTCTTTAAAATTTTTAATTTAAATTAAATATGCTTTTGGCCCACGGCCAGCCTCGGCCCAGCTTCGTCAAGCCTCAAGAGCTAGAAGGCTTTGGGATGGGCTTAAAACCTCAATTTTAACTGAGCTTAAAAAATCTTAACTCAACCCTATCCTAGCAGTGGGACGGGCTGGCCTCAAGGATCAAGCCCATTTTAATGACTCTAGATGCGTTGGTTAGCTCAGAATCTTGCATAATAGGTTACATGTTTAAACATCTAACAGTAACTGGGTCATTTTCACGATTGCCTTCAAAGGCAATGGTTTTTAATTTTTGTCCCTCAAATTGTTGGCCTTTAATTTTTTTCCTTTGCCTAATACCTCGAAGTTCTGGGTTCGAACCTCGAATCAATAAAAGAAAAAAAAATCGCAAGACATAGATTTGTAGCAAAATTAGGCCTATTCAGGTAGGGGTTTGCCTTACGGCAAACTTTTACCCAAAATTAGGCCTTAAAGCAAATCTCTTCTTAAGGCCTAACTTTTCGGGAAAAGTTAGGCTTATTCAAGGCAGAGGTTTGCCTTAAGGTAAACTTTTGTCTTAAGGCAAACTTCTGCCTGAATAGGCCTAATTTTGCTACAAACTTCTGCCTAGCGATTTTTTTTTTAAATATTTGACTGAGCGGGAGTTCGAACCCGAGACTACAGAATTTTTAGCAAAGGACAAAAATTAATGACCACCAATTTGAGGGGTAAAAATTAAAGACCAGTGCCTTTGAAGGGCATTCTGCTAAAAAAAATAAGGGTCATTTCACGATTACCCTTCAAAGGAAATGGTATTTAATTTTTACCCCTCAAATTGGTGGTCATTAATTTTTGTCCTTTACTAAAAATTCTTTAGTCTCGGGTTCGAACTCCCGATCCATCAAAAATTTTAAAAAAAATCGCAATGTAGAGTTTGGATTCGTAAGGCAGAGTTTCAAACTCTACCTTAAGGTAGAGTTTTGCCTTCATGCAACTTTTTTTTACTTAGTTGGAATTTTACAAACCTCTGCCTTAAGGAACAATTTTTTCCCAAATAGGCCTAATTTTGGGTAAAAGTCTGCCTTAAGGCAAATGTCTGCCTTATTAACTTTTGCCTGAATAGGCCTAACTTTGCTACAACCCGAACCATGGCTTGGGCGAAACGCGGCACTCGGTGCCTTACTGCATGTGACCGAGCTGACCACATGGCTTGCTGAATCATCATGAGGCATAACATGAGCGGAATATAACTTAAACGTGATGAGTCTAAATATGGGGTATCATAAAATCTAATAAAATACTAGTGGAAAACGTGAATACGAAAATATCTAAAGGCCAAAATGGCTATCAAATCGGTATCGTATCCCCCCGCTGTCTTGAAACCTCCAT
>NC_081352.1:54984643-54991957 GCF_029784015.1 Lycium ferocissimum
TCGCCACCCTAGTGTTCGATATTTTTTCCGATTCACATTTGTACTTGCCTTATTTAAAAATAAAAGTGTCCCGGGGAAGTACGGTTATCAATCGTATTGCAAAAAAGGAAAAATATACCTCTATGTAATAGTACTCTAAATGGATAATATTTTTAAAGTCGCCACCTAATTTTTAGGAAATTAGGAAAACCAATTCGAAAAATGGTTCATTTAAAACGGTTAAATTTTAAAAGTTAAAAACCTAATCTAACCAAAGTAATGGTAAGGGTTTACGGTGATCCTCCTGAGAAGTGTGTGTTTAGCACCTATTAAGGATCCATAAAATACGGTTGACCTATAGGTTCTAATAGTATGCCTTCGTAGATATAAATTGCTTGTGATAAAAATAGTTTTTGTTTCATATTTCCGCAAATAGAAATTAGTCATTCATGCCAAAAACATTCCTTTTCAAGAAACGAAAAATGGTAGAGTTTTGCCCAAAATTGGGCCTTTTTTTTTTTGGATTTCGGACTAGAACACCTAGGTTAAAACTCGAAGGTGTTAACCCAAGTAAAACACTACGTAAGCCGACCCAAGTTTAGAAAAAGGTTCTTTAGAAAACATGTTTTTAAGTATAAAAAATAGTTTTTGAAAATAGTTTTTATAGGCATAATAATATAATCCATAGGTTAGCCATATTTTTAGAACTTTTATCCAATTCTTGGTTTTAATCTTTACAAAAAGTCTCAAAGTTAACTCATTAGCCTTTTTAATAGTCAAAACAGTTCACCCAAAATGATAATCTAAGTTTACAAAACATCTTTTCTAACTCAAGTTTCAAATCAATCATAGTAGTTCTAAAGTTTGCCTATAAGTTCAAAATCATATCAAAGGTATCCAAAATCCTCAAAATTATCCGCAATCCTAAATTTGCCTAAACGGTATTTTTTTAAAAACAATTTTGAAAATCAATTTTTAGCAACTCTTAGGTGTGATAATCTCATTCAGGGTTCCAATTTATATACAAGCATACATATATATAATCAAGAAATAATATAAAGAGAAGGGAATTGGGGCCAAATCCCCCGATTAAAAATAAATAAATATTTTTGCTCCAAATTATGCCTCCAACGCCTTAGTCCTTCCATGATAGGGGTTTACTTTTGATCTAAACGTTAGTGGGCTCGAATATCCACCAACAAATTGGGGAGGTCACAAAAGATAGGTGTACAAAACAGGCCGAGGTCAATTATTTAATTTACAAAGCCAAAAAAATGAATTACAATATTTTTAAACCAAGCTCATAAGTATCATACTTATAAATAAGTAAAATTTTCTCAAATAGCTACCTTTTAGCTGCTTCTAACAAGCTATAACTACAAGTTCATTATTTACAATTCGTAGTGGTTTTTCCTATATTTAGCCCCGACGCGTCGACAACATAGCCAAAATACGTACTAAATACACGGAACCGTTGAGCAAATAATGCCTCTATTTAAGGAAAAAATCTTTTTCAAACTAAACAAATTGCAACCGTTTTTAATGTTTTTATAAATCACGCAAATCTCATTCTCTTCCATATCTAATCACATATCTCATTCAACATCTAATCATTCACATAAAATTTGAATTCAAAAACTCTCTTCATATTTTTTCCCAAAATATAACTAAAAAAAAAAATCTCTTTTTAATGTTCCATAAATCATGGAAAGCTTGATTTGTTCATCAATTGAATTGCATAATGACAAGTTGAGATTGTCTCCTGATGCTATGACCATCGGTTTTGTGTTCGTTATTAAAAATATTCAATGAAATTACATTATTAAAAACCAAAATGTTCGTTACAAAAAATATTAGTTATTGAGTGCAATAAGCTGATATTGAATATTATTTAGTAACTTTAATAAGATGGGAAAACTTGACTCCATAAAAAACTTTAATCCCTAAGGGTGGCTTTTGATTCACTGTATTTTATCTGTATTATGATTGTATTTTTGAGTGTATTCTAGTTGATCCGTAAGATTTGAATCGTAATGAATATATTTACAATATATTTCACTTGTATTTTGTATGTATTTTAGAAGTATTAAAATTGTTCTTTAATTTTTGGGTATATTGTACGAAAAATGGATTTTATGGTTCAATAATGAATTCAAATGTACCATGAATATATAGAGAAAATGCATAGAACTCTTCCTAGTTCATCAATAAAATATAGTGAAAACATGTAGGAAATATAAACTTGATATTGAAATGCACTTTGTAATTTTTTAGCAAAACTATACAAGAAAAATATAAATGTAATAAAAAAATAATTCAAATCTACGATTAGACTATACAACAAGCGGGATCATTACCAAAATACATAAAACTTCTTCTAAAATTTTCATAAAAATAATGTCGCAACAGTGATGAAAGTTGGAGAAAAAAAAAAACAACTTAAAACATAAATTGTTCTGTCTACAAATCTACTCTTGAACATCTACTAAAATCAGTACATCATAATCAACGGTAGCCTTGACAGGTATTGGTGGTGTCGTTATCAATAAATGCATTCAGTGGTTTCTTTGTCGATTTGCATCGTATCTCATACGGAGAAAACTTGCATCAATTTCACCGAATGCGTCAAGATATACAACTTTATATTAACAAAACATGAAAAAATAACAAAATAACAAATTAACCACAATAAATAACAACACATTCAAGATATACTGAAAATATACTATAAATATAATGCAAATATATCAATGTCAAATGCAAGTGTTGTCACCACAACATAGGACTGTGTCAGAAAAAATACACTTCAAATGTGCACCGAATATATACTACAAAATATACTTTGATAAAAATTAAACACAAATTCAAAATCGCATAAATTTACAAGTAACAAATTAGGTAGAAAAAATATATAACACACAATTAAAAACACAAACTAATTGAAATAATAAAAAAATATGACAAAAATACACTTAAAATGTACGCAAAATACGTATCCGGTAATTGAAAAACAGAATTAATTGAAGTTCAAAACACAAACTAATTGAAATAATAAAAAAAATACGACAAAAATATACTTAAAATGTATGCAAAATATAGATCTCAGGAATTGAAAAAACGAATTAATCCAAGCTCATCGAAAAATATGATAAAAATATACTTAAAATGTAAGTAAAATACATATCTGGTGAAGTGAAAATAGGGTCATTAATAAGAAAAAATACCTCTTGGAGAACATGACCCTATTCTATATTCAAAAATTCTGGTGGTCACAAGTGAGGGCATCTAGGAACAAATATGGGTTAAATGATTTGGTCTTTAATATTTTCCGTTCAAATAAGTCGATCTTTTTTTAATTGCCATAGATCCGACCGTGTCAAATAGGTCGGTCTTTGTAATTGCTAGTATCTTACCATGCAATTGCCACGATCCGACCGGAAAAGAGAAGACGACCGGACGCCGTTAGATCACGTTGAGAAGACGCTGAGAAGACCGGGTCTAAAACGATATGAGGATGAATGATACATGATCCCTCAAAACAAAAAAACAAAAAACCTTTAAACTCTCCACTCGAATACAAGGAAGATGAAATTGTGGCTTAGTAAAGCCAAAAAAGAAACAAAGATGATGAGGAGAACACAAAATAACAGAATCTTACATATTTTAGGAAATAGTTGAATTTGACGGTAAAAGGTTGAAATTAATGAGCAAAATACAGTAGTAAAAAAAGAAGTGAAAGAAATCAGAAATCCGATTTGAAAAGCATTTTAAATTAGGGAGATGGGAGTTAGAAACGTATATTTAGGAAAAGGGGAGAGAAAGTGTAGAAAAAATAGGGGTGTGGGGAGTGGTAAGTTAGTTGGTAGAAAAGTGGGTAGCTATGAGTTGTAAAAATATAATATTATAGCTACTAAACTTAATTATTAAAAAGTATAGTTATGCTCCATAAATATGTAACATACTAAGCTATGCCAAGTAAAATTTACTATAAATAAAAGGACAATTTATGCAACAGGCCCAATAATTGTTATGAGTTAGTAACAAACTCACAAGAAACAAGTTTTATATATATATATATATATATATCAAAAGCTAACAAGACTGAATAATCACACTAAACCTATCAACACAATATCAAAATTCTAACTTAAGCTACTATTTTTCTTATTTATATCAATTTTAATTAACCTAAAATCACTTAACGTTGTCAAAAATAGTAAAAAATCCATAGAATACTCACTTAATCATGCAAACAAAGTTAGGCTAGCACATAGTCCTTTTTAACTACACAAGCATCATAAATAACATATAATCGCAACTTAAAAGGAAATAAGGGATGAAATTTTTTCTTATTTTTTATCAATTTTACTGACATAAAATCACTTAACATTGTCTAAATCAAACTTCTAATTTATTTTCATTTTTTCAAATGGTATAAAATTCACATAATATCCACTTAATCATCAAGCAAGACTAAGCTAGCAAAAAATTATTTTTAACTAACACAAGTATCATAATAAATATATAATCATAACTTAGAAATGAAATAAAAGATATCAATTTGACTAACCTAAAATCACTTAACATTGTCTAAATCAAACTTCTAATTTATTTTTATTTTTTCAAATGGTATTAAATTCATATAATATCCACTTAATCATCAAATAAGACTAAGCTAGCAAAGAATTATTTTTAACTAACACAAGTATCATAATAAATATATAATCATAACTTGAAATGAAATAAATGATAGAATGAGAGGTTACCTTTTGATGGGGCAACGTAAATATCAAAATGAGGATGGGTTCAATCTACTTCAAGCATCAAACACTTCACAAATCTTTAAACCCCTTTTTCTTTTAAATTTGTGTTTCTCTTTTTCTATATGTATATCTTATATTTATATCTTTTGTTGCTAAGCTTTGAATATATAAATCCAACTTTAGCTTTTATGATGCAATTTGAACTCTTTTTTTTTAATCGTTTTTCTCTTTTTTTTTCTCTCTTTCTCCCAAAAATAGAAAAAGAAGATTCCCCCCCCCCCCCCCCTTTTTTTACTCTCAAAAACGTCCCCCCCCCCCCCCCCTCCCCAAAAAAAAAATAAAAATCCCAAACTAATGCCCATCCCTTTTATTTTAGAAAGCAGTTCAATTTAGAATTCCACAACATAAAAATAAAGCATGCTACGGGGCTTTCCCCCCCAAATCCTTATTCAAATTTTCAAAAATCATCCAACTAAGCAATTGTAGTTTTGACAAAAATAAGCTCACTTGGCCGTACTTTTCCCCCAAAATCCTTATTCAAATTTCAAAATCATCCAACTAACATTTAGAATTTTATGAACAAAAAAAGGCCACTTGGCCGTACTTTCCCCCCAAAATCCTTATTCAAATTTTCAAAATCATCCAACTAAAGATTTAGAATTCTATGGACAAAAATAAAGCATTGGCCGTACTCCCACCCCCCCCGCCCCCTAAAGACCTTATCCAAATAGTACCAACAAAGGTACAAATGAATGAAATCCCCTTCTTATTTTTATAAAAATATAGCATAGTTTTTATATAGTTTTAGGTTAATTAGTCTAATACGCCCCTCGTAAAATAATATTTTGAAGAAATAAAATTATAATACGTCGTTTTAAAATACGAGCTTCAAAATGAGCCAAATATTGATATACTTCCGAGCAATATAAAAAATGTGAAAAAATGCGGTCGAAATGAGCCGAATTCGTACGTCATTTTTAATTAATAATTTTTCCGAGTTAGATTGAGCAGGACATGTATCTTCTTTTCAAATCACATATGTGAAAGCAAATAACTCGTAATTTCTTGTAATTGTTGATTTTTATGAAAATAATAATTAAACGTCATTTTTTGTAATTTTCTCAGGAGTTTTAAATTTTTAATTTTTTAAGGGCATCCTTACTCTGTCTTGGACTCGGAAAATTTGAAAATTAAAATACGCGTTTTAGAAGGTGAAAATTAGGTGTCAACGCTGACAACGGTTCACCCCGAGTAGTCCGCTCGGGTCCAAGGTCAATTCAAAAAATCCACTCTTGCATAAGCCTAGGTCAGAGCTAAGCCAAACCCAAATGAGAAGTAAAATGGGTGGTTTGGATATTTTAGACGTACCCAAACCCGATAGGGAGACTAACCCATGGCAAGTACGGTCTATGTCCCGAAAAACACTGCATATCATATTATGTGTTATTTGAAAATGTTTAAATATGCCTATAAATGAAACCATTTCCTAGGGGAGGGGGAAATTAACTTTGGTTTCTGTTTTTTAGATGTCAATCAATTTAAGTTTCGATATGGTCCTGACTACACCGAGTTGTCATGAATTTCCATGGGCTAAATGTGCCTGAGCAGAAAAAGGGAATTTCATGTCATTTAGGAATTTGACATACATCATGACTATGACTCCGGTTGCAAGGAACCGATAGAAGCAATTACCGCATTCTCGATGAGATAGGATAGTTTTCGCATTCTGGGGACGACATCGAAAATGACACAACCATGATGAGTTTGAGAGATTGACTAAAGGTAGGCTTCGAGGTCAAGAGAAGAAAAGAAACCCGACCAAAATGCTTTAATCCCGAAAAACCCACCTACCCCAACTTTGTAGAATGCTTTTTAAATTACGCCACCGGGCCCATGGCCCCACCATACCCTTCGCAGAGTCAGGACAGGAAGATTTAGAGGCCCTGATGAATTCCGGTGAAGTATACCCGTGGAATTCAAGACTTACGCCGAATGGACGCCACCAAATCTTTGCTTTTGCACCGCTCGGGAACCACGATTTTTCCCAAGGATTGGTCCTTAGCCATAGATACCCGAGTCATTTTCTTCACCTATGCCATCTTTTATGGCATAACCCAAAAAGAGGAAACCAAATATTTTGACATAACCTAATCATACTAGCCGACTTGTAGCGAGCCCTGAGTCTCTACCGGAATCACTATAAATACTTCCAAGGCTGTAACTTACTCCTACAATGGTGGATCCTCAAGTATAAGGTCAAGGTTAGGGGTGAACAATCACTTAAGCAAGTCACTGAAAGTGACAACCCTGGATTTTCGCCTAACTTCGAGAACAAAACATACAAAGTCGGGACATTCACTTTTCCTGCATCAAGGAAGTAGAGCATTCAATGGATGTTTTACGACTTCATGTCCACTGAAGCTGTGGTTAAAGGAAGAAAGTGTCCATTTTTGCCACTTATGGGACCTTATGCACTTGCCAGGGTGTTGAGACAAGGTAAGTCAAACCCCGATGGGAGAAGGATTTCATCATTGACACGACATTGAACCACCAAAAGTTGGGTTGGAAAGAA
>NC_081352.1:54992057-55002344 GCF_029784015.1 Lycium ferocissimum
TCCTGATTCCCTTTTTGACCGGGAGCGTATATTTTGGTATATATCTTGTCATGTACATTCTTATGTATATTTGCACTATTTCGGTACCTGGGCCCCCGTCCCGTCATACGAGTTTGTCTCTGTCTCTGCTAGGAGGTCCGTGGACATTTTTGTGGGTTGTGCCTACCCCCGTATGACTATGCTGCACCGTTGTGCCTGGGCGATTCCACGGCGCGCGGGCCGGTCGGTGCGCATACGTATATGATATTTTGTTGGCGCGGCCGGTCCGCTTATGCATATGATATTTTGATGGCCCCGAGCGGCTTTGTTGGTATTTTCTCGCGTGTGGTTATTTTGGGTAGTCTATAAAACAAAAGGAAAACTCGCCGAGATTTTCTCGAAAATTATCTAAATTTTGATAGCCTTACATCGCTTTCCGTTATATATTTGATCGCATTCGTTATGTTTTGAGATAGTGTTTGATAGGTATGTCCGGCCTGTGTCGGCGCTAGTCACGGCTTCCACGGGTGGCCGTGACACATATCATACATCACTTACATCTAAGACATGCCAAAAGAAAGAAAAGATAGCTTTACATACCTTTAGCGCTTATCCGTAACACAATACGTATACGCTGCCCAAAGTGTCTCAACCTATATTAAGACGTCAAGAACTATGGTTAGGTTACGGGGAGATTCAAAACGTATTCTAACGTTAGTAACTCTTTTCTAGAAAATTAGACGACGTTTTCCTTATATTCAAATCAACTTCATAACAACTAAGCCAACATCAATACCCACACGTTCATGTACTATATCGAGGCTATTCAAGACAAGACTCGAGAACACTCTGAACAGCCCGCACAACATTCCAAATAGCCCACATTCATAACATTCGATAACAATCCACATACGACTACTACATATTCAAGTTATCCGTAATGATCCATAGTCTTAACGTTTTCATCAAACGATCTTCTAACAGCCCAACCAACATAACACCATAATGTATAATCTTAACTATACTTGATCTTTCAACTCAACGAGAACAACAACATACTCAAAACAGCCCCTAACTAACAATATCAAAAGATGCTCGAAAATCTTGCGAACACCTACGAACACACCAAGCAAACCACATACGATTCTTATACGTTATTTCATACAATCTTTTCATCCAAATTCGTGATTTATATCAGCCCACACACGACAAAAACATCATTCATTCATATGCAAGAAAACTATGTTAATATTACCACAAATTCTACAACAGCCCACAAAACAAATTCAACCTCAACTTTAACCATTTAATTCCTCCACTCTCATCACATAATTCATGATAACAACAACCAAAATACTACTTAAAATTAATTCATCAATTCCAACTACAACAACCCCCTTACACGGCTCAACAATACTTTAACATCAACATACATAATTTCATGTATTCAATTCATATCTACCAATTTATAACAAGTACAAATCACCTCTAAAACATGTGGAAAGGATTAAATCTTACCTCAATAAACTCAACTCCTTAACTTGCTGAAAATTGGATAACTTCAATTAATAAACACTCTTATCGCCTCTCAAGGACCCAATTCTTACTACCATAGACCCTTTCAATGGTTGAACCACCTTGGAAAAATTATTTTTAGATCACAACTAAGAGCTTCAAGTTCAGCCAACCATGGCCGAACTCCCCTTCTCTCTCTATAGCTCACAAATTGATAAAGATGAAATGAATACATAGTTGATTCATTAGTCATCAATCTTATATATATACGTTCCATGGTGGTTGACACATGTCCAAACACACATACGTGTCCCACTAATGTCCATGTGAGCCAATCATAATTGTCCATGTACTTGGCCCACTTAATAACCGATTAGGCTAGTTAATCCTAATCCTCACTTAATAATCTAATCATCGTTAATTAATCCCTAATCTCCATTAACATTTCTATACCAATTAAAATTTATAATCAATTCGTGCATTAGTAAAAATCTGATTAAAAAGTCCCTATTTCATATTCATAAATAATCTTGTCCTCGGACTTATGCCGATTAGCTTACGAATAATCCGTCGTATAAAAATACGGACATAACAAGAATTCAAAGGTTTTCTTCGAATGACGATAAGGGAGAAGTCCCCGATGACGAAAGAGTTTTATTGAAAAGTTTGTCCCCGTTTTACTCGACGGAAGCGCTGATTTTCAGAATTAAAGGTTCACAAAAAGTTGTGACTCATTGATGGAAATGGTAGTATGGCACTCACACCGAGTAGGGTCTTGATGTCGGGCCGCGCCCTTCGATTTTGGTCGTGACAAGATACTAATTGTAAAGGACTATTTCTTATTTATGAAAGAACATCCATATTAGAAGGAATCATATAAGGAGTTATAAGGGAGCAAATCATTAGAGCGATAAGGCTGAAGGAAGAGTTACAAAGGAGGAGTTATATAAAAACAATGGAGTTATAAGGAAGGAAGAAAGTGGAGAGATAAGGTTTGAAAAGTTATATCCTGAGCTGGAAAATCTGGTCCTTAACACATCATGGGAGAACATATCATCTTTACAGGTTCTATATAACCTAGCCACCAAACAAACTACAATGAGTAGATGAGAAGTCCTGAGTAGATTAAGCTGACCAAAATATTTGCTTAGTCCTATAACATAGCCATCTGTCAGTGTTGCAATGAGTGGAACATTAGTCTCTATAAGTAATCCCTAATACTTAGTCATACCGACTCAGTGAGCTTACAAACCTTGCCGAACTCGAGGGTGAACAACTAGGAGCTTACAAACCTATTATAGTGAGCCTTAGTTATACCAATACAAAGCTGTGGTGTTAGAACAACATGGAGCTAGTTTCAAGGGAGGAGATTGTCAGCATAGGAGCAAAGCTTGATGGGGAAGAAACTAATCTAGATTTGAAGATGATTGAAGTAAGCTGGATAAAATACACATGAAGCTGCTATGTGTTTATCATCATCAAATAGGGGAAAACTTTAGAGTAGCTACTGTCGCAATGATCATGTGTCACCACCCAAATTATCAAGTCGTGATGGCACTAGCCCTACTGTGCTAGTAAGCCAACACAAGCCATTGCATACCATTATTGACCGGAAAGCTAAAAGCGGAAGTAAATCATACAAGTCAGTTTTCAAGTCTTAAACAACCCTAAATAGCATATTTGAAGTTATTACAATTATCCCCAAAATCTGATGTCACTCTCATACAAGGACTTACTAAGGAATACAAATAGTCTGAAATACATAAATAGAACTGTCTGAAATAAAGAAAGACAGAAGGTAAATGGTAGAGGAGAGTCCAAAGCCATCCAGAACCATGGTGCTCACCCCGATCTCTCAAAGAAAGGCTCTAACGGGAAGCCTGATAGTCACGAGCTCTGCTAGTACTGGGGACTAAATCTGCACACAAAAAGGTGTAGTAAGTGTAGCGTGAGTACAATAATCTACGGGTATTCAATGAAATCGTTGACCGACCCAATCCCGAACGAAGATGAGGGTTGGCTTACGATACCACAACCACCCTAGTCTACCATTAGTCTAAAATACAAAATAATCATACTTTAACAAATAAACTTACATAGAAGATAGAAATCAAGATAAGACAAGTCAGATACACATGTCCACAACAACTACTATATAGAATGAATGTATGTGTTACGCCTCTCATTTTCGTCGTAGCAGAACTTATGGTTTTTTAGTTGGGTATGCCTTTAGAATAGAGACCCGTGCCCGAGTTTTGGAGATAGCAAGTATCTTACCCGGTGCACAAAGGTTCCAGTAGGTATTCCTGGTAATTTACAGGATTAGAAGTTGAATGAATCGAATTGACGCAATCCAAACTGATTCGGGAAATCTGCAGACATCAGTCACAGTCGACGGGCCGTAGACATATCGACGGACCGTCATTGCATGTCGTCAATATGTCTCTGCAGCTTCTATTTTGTAGGCGCAGGTCGACGGAGTAAGTCGACGGGTCGTCGACCCGCTCGTCAAACCTTGCCACTGGAACTTTCTTGAACCCCCTATATATATGTGACCCACGACTTTATTTCTCATTTTCTTAACTCCAAATTAGAGAAAGCCCTAACATATTTGCTCCCAACACTTTCTATCATATTGGAGGAATTTTAGCGATCCAAGCCTCGTAAAACCCGAGCTTGTACAGTTAAGGTTATTCCCGGTGTTTCATTAAAAGTTCGTGAAGCTTGGGAAGTTGGGATTGAAGTAGATCCTTCGAATTTTAGACCCCTCAAGGTATGTAAATGATTTTTACCTTTTGTATTTAAGTTAATTATCAAGAGTTTTAGTGGCTTTAAGTAAAGAGAATATAGTTATGGAAGTTGTTGGTAAGGGTCAAGTTGACTCGAGGGCTATTTGAGGATGATGCGTGAAGTAGAGAATTGATTGTATGGTGATATGTAGGAAGTTATATCATTATTGTGGATATTGTTGTTGATGTTTGGGTTGGATTAGAATTGAGGGGTTATTAAGCTTATAAAGGAGGTGTTGCCCAAATTGCATAAGTTGTAAACTAGATTAAGGTTGGTATATGAGTACGTTCTAGTCTAGTAATTGGTATTTGGTCTTGTATGTAGATTTGTCAAGCTCGGGATAGTAGCATAGCTAGCCTAAGAAGTGGATAAGGTATGTTAAGGCTACCCTTTCTTTCTTTTGGCATGATCCCATGATATGAACTAATAAGCTAGTAAACGAGCTTCCATATTACTCAACTCTTAGAAGCATTAGAAGTACTTTAGTCTTTGATATTCTTGTACCCCGTTGATGATTGTTCCTTCTGTTCATGGGTCCAGTTCTATGTATACAGTTTATTAATGCATTACATTCATTCACACATATATGCATATTGACCCGTGACCAGAAGGTGTTATATACACGAATATTAAATGTATATGGGGTATGGGAAGAGGGATAGGCGTTATATACATATTACCACCTGATCAACTGGTGCACAGTGATAATGATGATATATGGATCGGGTTGTACGTTCCTCGGCATTATTGTATACTATATGGATCGGGCTGAACGTTCCTCAGTACAATGACCTATATTTATATACACGAGCATGATTATTATTGAGAGCATGTACTGGCGAGCCCATGCTGCATTGTCGCAGATACATACTCATGCACATACTTTCAGATACTAGTCCATACAAATGAATGCAGATAATCAGTTTGACTTTTGAGTTTCAGATTCCATTTATGATTCTTATACATATGTTACTTTTATGCCTTACATACTCAGTACATTATCCGTACTGACTTCCCCGTCTTCGGGGGGACGAGTTTATGCCCGCAGTTCGTGAGATGTACTGTGTGTCCGGGCCCGCAGACCTCTATATCCAAAGAATGGTCGGTTGCGCTCCATTTGATTCGGAGCCGTTAATGGCCTTTGGTATGCCCTTTGAGATGTATATGCATATGGGTATGACGGGGCGTTGTCCCGTCCTTTCTACAGCGTTATACTCCAGTAGAGGTCTATAGACATTTGTATGTATGTGTAAGATGATGTAGCCTTGTCGGCTTCCATTATTTTGTGTACAATACATGTAGTAGCTCGCTGGTACGCATAACGTTCCTTCACTTGTTTATTTATATATGCATACGTATTATACGAGTTCATGGTGTCACCCTTTTTATGAGTGCAAGATGAGATCCGTTTAAGTTACTTATGGGACCTTGATGTTCCTTATTGTCCAGAGCATGAGCACAGGTGTTTGGTCGCTGTGAGGTCGACACTGTCACGCTCATCTCATTGGCTGTGACAGATGCGAAGTGGAATGCAATGCAAGGCCTTTTATTCCACTTCTCAATATACACATCTTCGAATGTCAACGAATCGTGACCCATGGGGGGATCATGAGACCCATATACAAATGCTCCGAAAAGTCCTTGGATCACAGTCTCCACATATCATATCTCAGTAACCTGTCACTTAGCCGACCGGACCCAATTGTCAACGAAATGCGCTAAAGCATCATCACTAGTCCGGAACTAGATCCCCTCGGACTCACAATCATATCCTCAAATAGTATGCATGAAAATACGTATAAAGTTTGAATATGGCTTACAACAAGTCAAGAAGAAGTATATAGGCATTAAATCAATCCTTAAGTTCTCAATATCATAAATGCTTCACCTTTTTACTTCCTTTTCATTCCAACGAGGATATATGAGTGATATGCACACAAACAGATAAGACAGGCAATAATAATAAGAGACATAAAGTACATGCATCAGACCCCAATCAAAGATCCAAAGGATTATACTATTCTATCAGCTAGTGCCCAAAGCATGACATTCAGGCCAACTATACAATTGAAAGTGTGCAAATACCCATATCATGAAGACCGGTATCCGATACTGGTGATCGTGACCTCACAAGTATCGAAACCCCCTTAATTAATCCATGACCCTCTTATTAGATTTATTTTAGCCAACCATACGTTCAAGAAAGAGTGCAAGGTCTCAGCTTGCCTAGAATGTCGAATATCGAATCACAATGCCCTCTTGCCAGTCTGAACAATATCTGAACGATCAAAGTCTAGTCAAATAGGGATTATACGTTAGAATACGAGTCTATCAATACCCATATTGCTACTTAAATCAAAATCCCCAAATTAAGCCCTAAAATTAGGATTCTGAACCCAAAAGGGAGAAACAATATATTGAGCCTAGAATCACGTTCCTCATGCTTTATATAACTCATATACCAAAAATCATCCATTAATAACTATGAATTCATGCTCAATCATCAAAATCCCCAATTGTTAAATTGGGTTCCAAAACCCTTCAATTAACCTTTTTAATTTAACATTCTAAGCATGGGCTTTGATTGTATTCATGTAAATAATCATAAACTCGAGTTAGAAGACTTACCCACGGATTCTTTCTTGAAATCTCTCCAATTCTCCTTCAAAAACGTTCTCAACTCAAGGGTTTTAGAATGGGGAAAGCCTAAGGAAAGAAGATACTAAAACCATATTCTGCCTATCGATCTCACGCACCTGCGCTCTTAAGTTTGCACCTGCGCACTCGCATCGGCGGAAAACACCTCGCCGAGGTGCAACCTCACAAAATATCTCATGTCCGCAATAGCGGGACTACCCTCGCAGTTGCGACCTCACTTCTGCGCGAAAAGCTTCGTAGAAGCAGACCTAGGAAAAATCACTAGACTCTCGCTCCTACAGGTCTCCACTCGCTGGAGCGCATCCATAGGCGGGAACTACCTTCGTGCCTGTGCGTACACCAGAACCAAAGAAAAATTTAGTTTTGACCCTCACAACTGGATATCTCGAGACTCTCCCAGAACCTCCCCAATACAAATCAAATGTGTGGACATATGTAAAAATGTGGTACGGACTCACATGCACACTCGGAATTCCCAAAAGAGGTCTCGTTGACCAAGTCAACCCCGAACGGCCAAAAACAACTTTCCAACCAAATGATCAAAATGCCGCCAAGGCCCTCGGGAATTGAACTACCTACACCACCAGCCTATATTTGACGCTTCAGAGCTAATGGAACAGACAAAATTCCAAAAATGACACAAATACCCCCGATGATGCATAAAGTCAACCTAACGCTTAAAGATTCTTCAATTTAGCAACTTTCCAACTTAAGATATTTCAACCACCTTAGGAATTGTGCCAACCATGCCCACTCCAAAACAAACCCATAACAAGAAAGGAGCATGTCCACAAGGGTAAAATTGGTAAAAATAGGAAATCGATCAAAACGACCTAACAGGTCGTTACATCATCCACCATTAAAACACATGTTCGTCCTAGAATATAAAAGAAAAGAAAAGAGGAAAAGATGTACCTGGGGCATAAAAAAGCTGAGGATACCTTGCCCTCGTATCCAACTCGGTCTCCCAAGTCGCCTCCTCCACCGGACGACCTCTCCACTGAACCTTCACATAAGTAATTTCCTTGGATCTCAACTTACGAATTTGCCGGTCCAAGATAGCAACCGACTCCTCCTTATAAGACAGGTTCTGATCAAGCATCACTGAATCCCATCTAATCACATGAGAACCATCCGAAACGTACTTTTTGAGCATAGAAACATGGAACACCGAATGAACACTCGACAAACCAGGTGGTAATGCTAACTCATAAGTAACATCTCCAACTCTCTGAATAATCTCAAAAGGGCCGATGTAACGAGGACTCAAATTTCCGTTCTTTCCACACCGCATCACACCCTTCATGGGTGAAACCTTAAGAAAAACCCGATCACCAACCATATAAATTACGAACTCTCTAGTCCGCATAACTCTTTTGCCCAGTCTGAGCAGTGAGAAGCCTCTCCTGAATGATCTTCACTTTATCCAACGAATCTCTAAGAAAGTCCGTACCCCAAAGCCTCACCTCAAAGGAATCAAACCATCTAATGGGAGATTGATATTTCCTACCTTATAAGTCCTCAAATGGAGCCATCTCGATAATCGAATGATAACTGTTATTGTAAGAGAACTAAGTCAATGACAGGAACTGGTCCCAATGACCACTAAAATCAATCACGCATGCTCTCAACATATCTTCAAAAACCTTGATTGTACGCTCAGACTGACCATTAGTCTGAGGATGAAATTTTGTGCTCAACTCAACCCGAGTACCCAACTCCCTTTGCATATTCTTCAGAAATGAGAGGTGAACTGAGCCCATCTATCAGAAATGATGAAAATGGGCACTCTATGCAAATGAAGAATCTCACGAATGTAGATCTTAGCCAGCTTCTTAGAAGTATAAGTCGTTTGAATAGGAAAGAAATGAGCTGACTTGGTCAAACGATCCACAATCACCCAAATGGAATCAAATTTACCCAAAGTCCGTGCCAACACTACCATAAAGTCCATGGCAATCCTTTCCCATTTCCACTTAGGAATGGGCATCCTTTGAGACATCCCACCACGCTTTTGTTGTTCATACATTCACTTGTTAACAATTCAAGCATCGAGGCACAAACTTTACAATATCATTATTCATACTACACCACTAGTAGTGTTGCTTCAAATTCTGATACATCTTCATAGCTTCGGGGTAAATGGAATACATCGAGCTGTGGGCCTCCTCCATAATCAATCTGGTCAAGTCTCCAGTCCGAGGCATACACACTTATCCTTTGATCCTCAAAATCCCTGTTACACCCCGTATTTCGTACGTTGGAATATTCTAAGTTGGTGGCGAATACAGTTATGGACAAGACTTTTAATTTCCTTTTTGTTGATTTTGTCTCAACGCATAAGCGCATATTCATCCTTTGTTGGTATGAAGTGTTAAGGGTAAGATTGGAATAAGGAAAAAATTAGAGAATGAAAGTTGGAAAAATTTGGGACCAAAAATGAATTATGGAAAGTCAAGCCATTATTTGAAAAATTGGCCAAAATTCATGACTTTTTCAGCTACGTGGCCGGCTGTGGGGAGGGGCCATGGCCACATGGTTGGCTATTATATGAAAGGAGAAAGATGATCAAGTCATCTTCATCATTCACTTTATCTCTTAGAAAGTTCAAGAAAATGAGAGAAAGAAAAAGAGGAGGAGACCTGCTAGATAAAATGGGTCGGGCCGAACCAAAATAAAAATTTTGTCTTGGAAAATTATTTTCTTCTTTCATGCTAAGTGGAAGGTCCTCTACAACGTGGGATAGTTATCGAGTCGTTGAACCATTCGCTTCGTCGTTTGCAAACTCTAGCCGAGTGGTGAGCTAAGGCAAAAAAAGCGAGGTTTGATTTTCTTTATGTGTTTTATGGATGGTTTGTACATGTTGTGGTATGTGGAAATGAAAGGAATTCATGAGATTATGCATGTGAGAGTGTTGGCCGTATGTATGTAAGTGTGTAGGAATGAAGGATGAATTGTATTTAGCATGTTTTGTTTGTTGTGGAGTGAAGAAAAGGATGAAAATCATGCCTACGTGTTTGACGGTGGTGTTGGCCGAATAGGTCCCTTTGTGTAATTGGGAATGAACAAATTGTCGTTAGCATTTTCAAGTACCGTTGTCGTGATCGTGTGATGAAAAATGCAAGTTTGACGACTTAAAACAATGTTATGTTAGTTATGGGGTGGTTTGGAAGTTTATGTACATTTTATGTGATTTTTTTTGTATTTATGAGAATTGTTTTGTTAAGGCGTGGATTATTAGTGAAATTCATGAATTTGGAAGGAAAGGGCATATATTCTGTGTTGTTCTTGTTTGAAAGTAATTTCGGTAAGTTGGGAAAAATATTTGTGGGGTTTAAATATTGA
>NC_081352.1:55002444-55015028 GCF_029784015.1 Lycium ferocissimum
TGATTTGTTTGACCAATTACAGGGTGCCAAATGGTTTTTCAAAATAGATCTAAGGTCAGGTTATCATCAAGTGAGAGTTAAAGAAGAAGATATTCCCAAAACAGCTTTCCGAACGAGATATGGCCATTATGAATTTCGGGTGATGTCATTTGGGTTAACTAATGCCCTGGCAGTGTTTATGAATTTGATGAATAATGTATTTAGGCCTCTTTTGGACCTATTCATGATAGTGTTCATTGATGATATTCTGGTATGCTCCTGGACAGAATCAGAACATGCAGACCATTTACATATTGTTCTTGGAATTCTTCGAACTCGAGAATTGTATGCAAAATTTTCAAAGTGCGAGTTTTGGCTGAATTCTGTGACATTTTTGGGTCATGTTATTTCAAATGATGGCATCCGAATGGATACTCAGAAAATTGAAACTGTGAAAACTTGGCCAAGGCATACAACGCCTACAGAAGTCCGTAGTTTTTACGGGGTTGGCAGGTTACTATAGAAGATTCGTAGAAGGATTTTCCTCTATTTCAGACCCATTGACGAAGCTAACCTAGAACTCAGCTAAATTTTAGTGGAATGATGCTTGTGAACGCAACTTCCAAGAGTTGAAGGACAGATTAACTTCAGCTCCAGTCTTGACATTCCCAGAAGAGCCAGATAGTTATGTTGTATGTTGTGATGCTTCTGGCGTTGGGTTAGGATGTGTATTGATGCTGCATGGTAAAGTTATTGCTTATGCTTCGAGGCAGCTGCGGAAACATGAAAAGAACTACCCAACTCATGATCTTGAATTGGCTGCAGTTATTCATGCACTAAAGATGTGGAGACATTACTTGTATGGTGTTCACGTTGATATTTACACAGATCACAAGATTCTTCAATATATTTTAAAGCAGAAAGAGTTAAATCTACGGCAGAGGCGGTGGTTAGAGCTACTGAAAGATTATGATGTGAGTATTTTATACCACCCCGGGAAGGCAAATATAGTAGCTGATGCGCTTAGCCGCAGATTAATGGGTAGCCTATGCGAATCTCCTCCGGAGAAGAAGGAGTTAATTCATGAGCTTCACCAGCTAGCTAGCCTTGGGGTTAGTCTAATTGATTCAGGCAGTGCAGGAATTGATATCAATAATCCAACTATTTCATCCTTGGACATGGAGGTGAAAGAGCGTCAATATGAAGATCCTCAGTTGAGCCACTATAGAGACACATTTCATGAAAAAGAGAAGTCTCCATTTGAAACTTCTATAGATAGAGTTCTTAGATACCGAGGCAGGCTATGTGTCCCGAATGTTGCAGAATTATGTCATCGAATTCTAGAAGAAGCTCATTATTCTCGGTATTCTATTCATCCAGGAGCAACAAAGATGTATCATGATCTCAAGTTAATGTATTGGTGGGATGGAATAAAGAAAGATATAGCAGAATTTGTAGCTCAATGTCCAAACTGTCAACAAGTAAACATCGAGCATCAAAAGCCAGGAGGGTTATTATAAGAAATGAAAATTCCAACCTGGAAATGGGAGGTGATCACCATGGATTTTATTGTGGCGTTACCTCGTTCCCGAAGCAAATATGATTCCATATGGGTGATCGTGGACAAACTCATGAAAGCAGCTCATTTCTTCCAGTCAGAACCACATACTCAGTAGAAGATTATGCAAGGTTATAGCTTAAGGAGATTGTACGACTTCATGGTGTCCCGGTGTCCATTATTACTGACAGAGGACCATAATTTACAGCTAAGTTCTGGAAATCCTTCCAAGAAGGTTTGGGTACTCAAGCAAAGCTTAGCACGGCATTTCATCCACAAACTGATGGGCAAGCCGAACGTACTATCCAGACCTTGGAGGATATGCTAAGAGCATGTGTTCTAGACTTCGGTGGTAGTTGGGATGACCACTTACCCTTTGTTGTGTTTGCATACAACAATAGCTACCATTCCAGTATCCAAATGGCTCCGTATGAAGCTCTGTATGGAAGGAAGTGTAGATCCCCAATTGGGTGGTTTGAAGTAGGAGAAGTACAGCTAATAGGCCCTGAGTTGATTCAACAAGCAGTAGAAAAGGTCAAGGTCATCCGAGATCGGTTTTTGACAGCCCAAAGTCGCCAGATATCTGATGCGGACAACCGTCGACGAGACTTAGAATTTCAAGTTGATGATTGGGTATTCTTAAAGGTGTCGCCAATGAAAGGAGTGATGAGATTTGGTAAGAAAGGGAAGTTGAGTCCTCGATATATTGGACCTTATAAGATTGTCCGCAAGGTGGGCCAAGTAGCCTATGAATTGGACTTACCCTCAGAGTTGGAATCGGTCCATCCGGTTTTCCATGTCTCAATGCTACGTAAGTGTATCGGAGATCCTACAAGGATTGTTCCAGTAGATGACGTTCAAGTGACAAAAAAGTTGGCTTATGAAGAAATACCCATTGCCGTACTAGATAGGCAAGTACGGTGACTTAGAAACAAAAAAGTGACCTCAGTTAAGGTTTCACGAAAAAATAACAACCGAGAAGAAATGACTTGGGAAGCGGAAGAGAATATGAAATCCAAGTACCTGCACTTATTTCAGTCGCGGAAGAAATCCAAGACGAAACATCAAGATTATGAGGTATGTATACTTCCTTTTTATGCTTTTGGGTCGTGTGTGGCCAAACTTTATTGCTATTATACTGTGGCCCTGTGAGGCATTGTTATTATAGGCTATTGTGACAGGAAGGTAGTGCCATATTACAGGGGAAACTCTGGCGAAATTTTCGTAGAATTCCCGGGAACTCAACATTTGAGGACGAATGTTCTAAAGGGGGGAGGAATGTTACACCTCGAAAAAAATTTTGTTGACGCACAGTGAATATACTAACGGAGGGCACGAAGTATACAATGTTTTAATAAGTAATAAATAGCATTTGATGATCCTAATTGAGATTTCAAAGACATTCGAGGTAAGAGAAGAAAGTTGGCCAACAAAGGCAAGGTATACGTTATGTATCGGAAGAGATTTACGAGTAACAAGTTAATGGCAACTTAATGATGTCTTGGAGAAGATTATGACATCCCTTAGGTTGTTAATGAGGTGCTAAACAAATGTTAAGAAGGTTCCATAAGGATTGGAGATCAAACGAGTCGACGTGAACGAGTTCGGAAAAGCTGGGCATTATACGGTCCAACATACTGGCCGTATATCCTGCCCAGAATGGCAGCCCTCACTGGACCAAATGTACGGCCAGACATACGGTCCATATAAATTATACTGACCGTATGTTGGTTCGTAGAACTGAGCGGGGCAGATTCTTAAGTTATTAAAAAGGGGACCAAGTTCATTCCATTCATTTCATTTTCTCACTCCACACTTCAAGAACTCTCTAGAAAGCTCTCCACACTTCTTCCACAAGAACTCAATAGAAATTCATGATCAACTTCATCAAACCAAGAGAATCAAGTGTAAGAAACTCATTAGGGTTCATCCAAGGCAAGAAATCCCATTGGAAGTGAACTAGGGTTTTGGCTCAAGTGAAGTATTTCCACTCAAAGCTCATTCCCACACTATATAAGGTAAGTTTTATAATCATTCCATGTTGTTTAAGGTATTGAGAGGTTGAAAGACTTAGATTATGAAAGGAGATAGAAAATGGGTTACAAAGATGAGAATAATGAGATTTTGAGTAGTAGTTGGGAATGAGTCATGGTTCTTGATATGTGGTGATTATGATTATGTTATTAATGATATTAAGAACATGGAATAAACATTATATTGTGAGTAAATGAAATAGTGTACTATGACCATGGTTATGGATGAATTGAAATGAAATTTAGGAAATGTGGATAATGTAGGTGTATGAAGATTGTTGCTTATGATGTTGTGAATGTTATTATAGACATTTGGGAGTTGATATATGATATGGGGAAAGTTGTATAAACAAAGGAAATGCTACCCAATTTTCTCTAGCTTTAGTTTAGCATGTTCATATGATCGATTAACTAATGTTAATACGAACTCTCTTGAAGGTAGAAACGTGATCATTAAAGGATAACGACCAAACGGTAGAATAGCTAAACGAAAAGGTATGTAAGGCTAGTCCTTTCCTTTTAAGGCATGACTCCCATGGCATGAATTCTCCTATTTTCCTATGACTCTCTTACATCCCGAAAATTATGAGTCTATGATTATAAAGAGCTTCACATGAGATAGAGAAACGGGAGATGTTATGAGCATGATAGTGATGATGATAAGTTAAGCCTAAAGATTCTAAAGCTAATGATTCTAACTATGATCCATTGATGTTGTTTATTGTATGCACTCACCTTATATGCCAATTCCTTCAAGGTGAGGCAGAATGCTTATGAATGCTCTATAATGGAATAGGGGGTTCACGACCTTATGTCACCCTGATAAAGTATAGTTGTCTTTGGGTGTCTATGTATGCGTATGATGAGTACATGATGATGATATTACACCGCGCCTATATGGCCGGGCAAACACCGCTGAGGCGGGCAGCGTATACCTCATGTCTAGATGGAATGGGCAGACACCACTAGTGGGCGGCATGAGATGGTTACCCTCGACGTGGGAGGCCTGGACGGGGGCTGATGATGATCACACCGAGTACCCGTCATGGCCCCTAGTCGGGTCGTGACAATTACATCCCTAAAATCTGAAAGTCATTGTACAAGGACTCTAACCAACAATGTCTAAAGAATGAAATATCTGTCAAATATAATAATGAATAATGTCTGTAATAAAAGTAGACATCTGGAAAGAAAGATCTTCAGGTGGCTTATCATGGATAGAAGCTCACCCTCGGATCTGATCAAGCAAACCAGATTCAAGCTTGTCACGAACCAACTGGAGGGCTATGACGGGCACCCGTGGCTAACCCACCGAGCACCTCTCATCATACTCTTATAATCATATCTAGGTGAGCCACATGGCTAACTCATAGTTATCATGCACCAAATGACACGAATCTCATCGGACGTAGGCACTTTTATATGAACATCATTAACTATGTCCAAAGATACACAAGCCGACAAGGCTATTAAAATGATATACAAAATATGAGCTGACAAAGCTGAGGGATATCTAACTATACATGTCTGTATATGAGCCTCTAAGAAGAGTATGTAATATCATAAAGATGGGACAGGACCCCGCCATGCCTATTTATGTACACAAAAGAATAATACCAACTATTGCAGCTCCGGATCAAAAGGAGCACTGCTATGTAATCACCGACGAAGCAGCCTAAAGGTCTGGACTTTCTCCTTTTCTACCTGTAGGCATAAATATAGTATCCACAAACAAAAGGACGTCAGTACGAACAATGTACTGAGTATGTAAGGCATGAATAGTAACATGATAAAAGCATGAAGAATAACATAAGATGGAAGGACCATTTATACCTCTTGAGACGTTCCTCATGCTTACTTAACCTTTCTCTAAGGAAACATTCCATACATATACATATACATCTACTGATACCATACCCGACCATGTAGGTTCGATGTCATCCATACTCCGCCATAACAAGGGTCGGTGTTATCCGTACCCAACTGCAGTTGTCTGCGCGCATTAGATATCATACCTAGCCATATGTGCTTGGTGTCACAAAATAGCTATATACATATATGACATACATGAGTATCCAAGGGAAATATTACAACTCTATCGGGGTGACATTAAGTTGGTAAACCCCCGATTTCCATTATGGAATCACCATCATCATCATCATCATCATTACCATCATCACTATGGAGAGCTTTTATCCATAATATCTTAAGAATCTTGAAAGTTATGAACTTCTAGCATTTCTAGGAATAGGACATTATGAACATCATAGATGGATTCATGACAAGAAATCATGCCCTTAGAAAGAAGGGTTAGCCTTACATACCTTTACGTCTTCTTAACTATCTAACGTTCTCCTCCAAAGTCCGCAAAGTCTACATTCAAGAGGATTCAGACTAAGGTTAAGTCTTGAAAACACTTCTAAGTTCAAACTAGTGCAATTAACGCACTAACAAAATTTGGGCAGCATTTCGCCTATTTTATCAACTTTCACCAAATTACAAATAAAATCCCAAACAACAATAACAACATCCAAAATATCATAATCAAGTGTTATATTCAATTCAATCTCAAATTTATCAAAAATCCCTTTTTCAAATTCATCTCATAGTCATCTTCTTTACTTCAAAATTTATGACTTCTCAACTTTAATTCTTTTCCTTTCCAAGAGTTACTTGTCACACCCCAACCTCGATGAGGCATGATTGGCACCCGGTACCTTATTGGGCCGAGCGAACCAAACTGTAACTCGCATCATCTATGTCTCCACCGGCAAGATAAGGCCAAGAAGGCCAACTGTGAATATAATATCATGCATACGTATCGGTACAATAGGCCTATGATGTCAACATATCCACTAACAAAACATAACTAAGTTATACACAGGAATCTGTCTTCAAAGCCTCTATGAACGTGACTGAAGTACATAAGTCGAGACAGGGCCCCTGACATACTCTTAACACAAAATACATATATGACCCAGCCTCGACAATGCTCCAGGAAGAAGTGGAGCCCGCCAATTAAAACTGGTACCTGAAAGCAGCCTACTAGGGTAGATCCTTGTCCCGTCTGTCTGCACCTGTGGGCATGAACGCAGCGTCCATAAGAAAGGACGTCAGTACGACTAATGTAACGAGTATGTAAGGCAAAAATGCAATATAATGAATATATACTGCAAGAAGAAGGATAAGAGTCAACCTGGCACTTCTGACTTACCAATGAGAATCTAGTACGCATGTCTCTTCATACTTTTATCTCTTTAACTACATCTATATTGGTACTGTGTCTCTAACTTAATTATTGCCTTGGTGTGAATCGCTGTGGCGATCGTGGTAACTGCTCGACCGGCCGTAGCACGGTGGTAATTGCCCGTCCGATTATCACCCGACGGTAGAGCGCAATTGCCCGACTGATCAGTGGTAACTACCCGACCGGCCATAGCTCGGTGGTAATAACTGCCCAACCAGCCGTAGCATGGTGTTAAATACATAGCTGCCCAACTGGTCGTAGACCAGGGGTAAACACATATCTACCCCCCGCTGGTGGTAACATCTGCCAGACTGGTCGTAGACCATTGGTAATTATGAATGCATGTGCAGTGGAACGTGCAGCCCGAAACAAATATCCCCTATAGGTACCCATTATATACTTTTAGTACTCATTCTTTACCTATTAGCTTCTAAGAGCTTCTCAAGGTCATCACTTATCCGCTAGTGCCTACACGATCACATAAGACTGTGAGCATATGTCAGAACTATTAGGACTTCTCCTCTATTAACTAAACCTCAAAAAAATCTTGAGATACACTATAAACCTCGCTTCTAGCATTAAACACCTCAATAGAGATCTTCTACTAGCTCACTATTCATGTCCTACAAAGCATTCCTTAAGAACCTGTTCCTAAACTTGTTGGATTATTATTAGGGAACCATCATCATGAACGCATCTCACCTTGAAGGAACAAACTAGTAAGGTGAGATAAACATCAATGAATAACATCAATAGCCATGAAACAAGCTCAATGATATCACAGGAACATCGGGAACTGTAAGCTTTGGTATTTTAAAAACAGAGTTATTGAGGATATCATAGATAGGGTCACAACAAAGGGATCATGCCTTAAGAAAGAAAGGGGGTTTAGCCTTAACATACCTGGAAGCTTACTTTCCAACTTTCCAACCTATCTCTTGCCTTGCAATCTATTTACAATCGCTCATTATCTCGTAATCTACATATAAAATCATTCATACTATTGTTAGGCTCGCCATCATACACTTTTCTTAAGCCTTTAATTTAAATCCGTTTAGAATCTGCTGAAATTTGGGCTGCATCTCCCCTGTTTATATGCCTAGCCCGAAATCACAATTCAGTAACCAACAACAACAATACCAACATCAACAACAATATTATCAATACTAATATATTCCATAAAACATCCCACACGATGTTTTTCAGATTTCTCAACCCATAAATTCATTATACGATCATTTAATAACTTTTCTTCCGTAAACAAACTTAAATCATTATTTATAAGGGAAGATTCATACCTCACCTCCACTAGAACAACAATCTCATCAATATTCACCTCGAATCCAAGCCAAGTTTCGCTGCAATATGATGTTATAATCACATAATAACAACTATACGCTATCCGGACCTAAATTCAGAGATTTCACCTAATTTGCGATAAAATTTGATAAATGGAAGTTGGGGGAACTCTCCAGAATATTTGGGAAGTTTTGAGAGGTGTTTGGTCTAAAAACAAGGGGGTAAACCCCCTTTTATATTTCCCCCGAACACCGCTCATTCTGTTACTCATTTGCTCCCATTCATAATATATACTCGTAATCATGGAAAACTAATAACATTTGAAACATATTCACTGTATATACCTGAGCCCTTCGGCTATCAAAATAACATATATACATACATATACATAAGAACGGGTGAGACCATATTGCCCACACATACGTATCTACGAGCCTCTACTGTAGACGGGACAGGACCTCGTCGTGCCCAAAACATGAATATATACATATATGTACCAAAAGAATAATCAATGGCACCTCCGGGAAAATAGAGTGCTCTCAAACAGCTAATAGCTCCTATGGGCCTGAATCACCTCCCTGTCTACCTGTGGGCATGAACACAGCGTCCAAAGAAAACAGACGTCAGTACGAACATTGTACTGAGTATGTAAGGCATGAATGAAATGAACATAATAGAGAAATCATAAGGCATAAGATGAATACATAACCGGCGTACTCTTTGAATGAATACATTTTATACATATATCATACGTAGCATATCATATGAGTTACCATAGCGTGTATATCATCTTATCATACATGTATCATCATATCATTCATACATCATCGTATCGTTAACCCGCGTTCGGGTAACCATCATATGCAGCCCACTAGTGGTGTCATGCCCGACCCTCTAGGCTCGGTGTAAATATAGCAGCCCGCTTTAGCGGTGACATGCCCGGCATCTAGGCACGGTGTAATCATATGCAGCCCGCCTTAGCGATGACATGCCCGGCCATCTAGGCGCGGTGGAATCATATCGTCGTACATATTATAAACTTATCATTATTATTCATCCTATAGGCATACCATGACTTTATCATAACATAGCATCATTATACATTCATCATCGAAACGTACATTAGAACTTGAAGGCAACTATAGCTATGTCGGGGTGACATAAGGTCGTGAACCCCCGATTACGTTATGGAGTGATCATACTCGTTATATCTCATCTTGGAGGGATTAACATTTTAAGGTGAGTGCACATAGGAAAACATCAATAGATCATAGTTAACACCATTAGCTTTGTAGGCATATCATATTATGAACTCTAGAATCTTTAGACTTAACCTTATCATCATCGTTATCATATTCGTAATATATCTCTTATCTCATATGGCTTTCCATGCACATAGGCTCTTAGTTTTCTTGGAGATAGGAGATTCATGAAGAAGAAGGAAATCCATGTCATAAGATTCATGCCTTGGAAAGAAAGGACTAGCCTTACATACCTTTGTCGTTTAATTATTCTATCGCTTGCTCGTTCTCCTTTAATGCACACGTTCTACCTTCAAGAGAATTTGTATCTACATTAGCTAAACAATCATAAGAACATGCTTACTGAAGCTAGAGAAAATTGGGCAGCATTTCCTTTGTTTATATGACTTCCTCCGTATTCCATATCAACTCCCAAACATTCATAACAACAATCACAATATCATAAACAACAATTCTCATTCATTTACATTATTCGCATTTCACAATTTCCCTTTAATTCTCCAAAATCATGATCATAGTTCACCATCATGTTTCTTCACATATAATACTCATTTCATGTTCTAAATGTTATTCATAACGTATTTACAATCTCTGTCACACCCTTAATCCGATAGGGTGTGATGGGCACCCGACTCTTATTTAGGGCCGAGCGAACCCGCTGACTCTCGTAATACTCATAACCATGCTGGCCCTCAAATCATGACACAAATGCATAATGGAAGTTTTTCGAACAACAATATGCTTTTTACCTTTCTCGAATCGAATAAAATCTGTAACATATAAAACTTATAATACAATGTGTAATAATACATCGGCTTACATAGCCGCTTACATATGACATCTTATACCCACGACAACGTACGCAAAGTCTCTAACACGAGAATGTGAAACCATAACATAATACTCTGGCTCGGCAGCATTGCGGAGAAAATGGAGCTCGCCAATCCCGCTGGAACATCTTTTGCTAATATCTTCAGCTCACCTGGGTGTACCTGCGCGGCATGAAACACAGCCTCCAAAGAAAGGCGGTCAGTACGGAATATGTACTGAGCATGCAAAGCATGAAATACAATAAGCGGGATCATACTGAAGTAGAGAGTATAGAAAATCATATGACTTGCTTTTGAAAATATAAGTCATGCATGTCAATGTCATAAAATCATTGTAAAACATATAGCGTGTCCCGGCCCTCTATGGAGGGACTCGGTGCGTAAAATCATAATATGCATATATAAAGTATACATATAACGTGCCCCGGCCCTCTAATGAGGGACGCGGTAAGTAAAAATAATGCAGTGAAATGTGCACGAATGCATGTCCTGGCCCGGGACTCAGTGAAGGACATATTGAGCTTCGCACGAGCAGAGTAGTGAGAAACCATATGCACATAAAACATTATCAAAGACTCAATGAAGTAATCAAAACGAATCGCCATTTGAAAATCGGGACAATAGTTACATCAAAAATCTTTCGGACGTTACTCGGAAACATATCAAACATCTTAAGCATATACTAGAACCGTAGGGATCATAGTCATATGTCAAATCAATTCGAGCCACCTCGGAAAGTTACAAACATTATTCACTTTAGTCCATATAGAAGCGACACGAGCCTTTTACGTGAAAGTTACGGACGTTCGTAGTTCGAATCGTTTAAGAACAAAACTCTTTTGAAAACAAAACCTTTATGCAACTTTTGAAATTTAATTATACAAATGACACAAGGACCATGATTTGACCACATTAAGAATACAGATATCAAGAAGCCAATAAGAATCATAAACATGCTCGGATCACCGGAATAGAATTACCTCGAGATTCGTGTCATAACTTACTTTCAACTAAGACATGCCAAGAAAGAAAGGTTGAGCTTTACATACCTTAGCCGCCTTCTAAGCTAATCCGAACTTACGTCTCGACTTCTCACGATCTACAATAATGTCATTAGGTATTAACCATTAGCCGTAACACTTGAGAATCCAATTCCAAATTAACACTTGTCTACAAAAATTTCGGCAGCATTTCCCCTATAATTTCAACATCCCTGAGGATTCAACTCGGCCAAATCAACAACAACCAAACCAACAACCATACTAACAATATCCATAAGTGATTCAAAATGCATTCTAACATTAATAATTCCTTTCTACACAATTCGGCCACATTTCATTTATATTCAAATAAACTACATACGATCAATTCAATACCAATGCTCGTATATTCGATTACTAATCCGCAACCATTCACACATGATTTAAGAACATTCCCAGCAATCCATCTTTGTTACACCTCGAAAATTTCCCCTTAGTATATAAGTATGTAGACTCGCGAAGGACATGACGTATACGAGGTTGGATAAGCAAGAAGTAGAAATTGACAGTCCTAATCAAGATTCCAAAGGCATCCGAGTTGAAGCAAAGAAGTCGTTAAGGGAGGACGAGCAAGCTATAAAGTAGTTAACGACAAAGGTATGTGAGGCATTACTGTCACGACCCAGCCCCGTAGGCCGTGACTAGTGCCCGATCTGGGCACTCATACCCATCTATCATTAATACTCAGATCATGACAAGCAAAATAGGAATGTATACATACAGAAGGTACGACACCGCGTACACGTATACATACATATATCATATATACGGACGAGAATATACGAACGCAAACATAAGCGAACGGTGCTACCCACAACCCACGTTTATGTCTACAGGCCTCTAACAATAACAACAGAATCATGTGACGGGACAGGGCCCCGCCGTACCCTGATCAAATATACACAAATGTAACAAAAGACTGTACCAAAGTCTGGGCTCCGGACAAGGGAGCTCTCCAAAATAGGCGAATAGGAATCCTAAGGCGGCGGCTCACCCAAACGTGTGTCTGTACTGCGTGGCATGAAACGCGACCCCGAGGAAAGGGGTCAGTACGGAAAGTGTACCGAGTATGTAAAGCGGAAATGAAACCAATATAATCATAGTCAGGAACAAGAGTACAGAAATGTAACCGTCAGAACCACAATCAGAGCCGGGGATAAAAGGTACAGCTAGCAGAGTCATAGTCGGAGTCAGAGATCCAGAATTATAACAAACGGGGCTATAGTCAAAGCCCGAAGTACAAAAGGTGAGTACTTTATCCGAGACCTCAGAAAATGAAATGCCAAGGTATAAATAATGCATTTGTCAGATCATATAACATCATATGAACATATAA